>NC_136957.1:37115745-37120745 GCF_032717465.1 Coenobita brevimanus | reverse complement strand
TTGCGCATCTCCTCGCTTGGTTTATCAGTCTCTCTCTCTCTCTCTCTCTAATCTTAAGGAACCACGCTTTCTCCTTCCCCTTCATTCTTCACCTGCGATACTTTGAAGGGGATACTATTAAAGATATTCTAGTTTACACTCTTCCACTTAGTGCTACCCTCTATAAGAATAATTTGTGTTATAAAATACTGTATAATCTGTTCAAAGTGTTCACTAAATATTCACTTTTCAATCCACTTCTTTTTCATTCTGTGCTGACTAAATTCAATGTTCAATTAGTAAAGATAATTATATATCAATCACTGACTGACACACACACACACACACTCTCTCATTTAATCTCTGTCTGTTTAATCTTTCTTCTCACACACACCAAAATCTTTATACAGTTCTCATTAATTACGCCTCTCTCTCTCTCTCTCTCTCTCTCTCTCTCTCTCTCTCTCTCAGCCAGGTGTTCCATGACCTTCGGAAATATAGTCGTTAACGGTAAGTTGTCTGCTCAGTTATCGCTTCGGTAGCAATCTCTCTCTCTCTCTCTCTCCCTCTCACACACACACACACACACACACACACACACACACACACACACACACACACACACACACACACTCGCAGAGAGAGAGAGAGAGAGAGAGAGACTGACACAGGAAAGCGAGCTGCACATGCGGAACACCAAAACGGGAACGGAACAGAAAGTCATTGAGGTGCAACAGCGAAAAGAAAATAAAACAGGAAAAGGAAAAAAAAACAGAAAAACAAAGAAAACAACAACGCAAAGCAAGGGGAAAAAAAAAAAACAGAACAAGAACATAGGAGGTAAGAACAGGATAGTAATAAATGAGCAATTATGAGTAGTAGTAGTAGTAGTAGTAGTAGCAGCAGTGGTAGCAGTAGTAGTAGTAGCAGTGGTGGTGGTGGTGGTGGTGAGTATTAGCAGCAGTAGTAGTAGTTGTAGTAGTAGTAGTAGTAGTAGTAAACGAGGAGAAATGGGCAGAACGTTAGAAGCAAGTGGTGGAAAAGGCCAAGGAAAGGGCAGAACGGGAGAAGAAAACGGTGTAAGAAAAGTGAACACCTGAAGACAAGGGCAGAAGAGGACATGAACAGGGCCGTACAGGAAAAGAAAAGGATGAAACAGGAGAATAAAAATAGAAGACTGAACAGGAGAAAAAAGGGGCAAGAAGAGGAGAGGAGAGGGGAACTTACGTGGAACATGGTTCAAACGGGACTGTTCCGGAGATGATCCACCTGCCCTGTCTCACCTGGCACCACCTGCCTCTCTCTCTCTCTCTCTCTCTCTTTCTCACACGCACGCATCACCAATCACTTCCTCATTCCTCCAGCCTAAAACATGCTTCAGAAGTGACATTACAAACCTAATTTAGTGGGAAACTGAATGGTAATAGTGCCAATAATTTCCTGACGTTTTCCTTTCGCCATTCAACTAATTAACCAAATATCAAATTTCACCACCGTCCCTCACCTGTCACGTCAAGGCTGATTATCCATATTTTTACCTGGAAATTAACCCACTTACATAAAATAAAATAAATTGAAAGGTTAAGGCCAAGGATGAGATGGAGGGATGGAGAGGAGAGGTATATGAGAGAGGGGGTGTGTAAGCTGGGAGCAGGGCAGTGAAATGGCGGGGGACATGGAGGCGATTTGTTTGTGGCCACCCCTTACGGGATTAAGGCGTCTGGCAATAGATGGTAGATAGATTAAGCTCAAACAATTAAGTCTTCAAAGTAAAAGCAATTCCAATATCACCAAGACCCGCATATTTTAACCTAATACTTCCCTTTACCTATACTCTTTTCACCTTAACTTGGTTCACATTTTTACCTCGAAATTCATCCACTTCAGAAGACCAATAAATAAAAAAAAAATAAATGGTTAAAACTATAAAAATAAATGCTTCACAGTAAGTCAAGATTCGCACATTTTAACCTATTTCCCTCGACTATACTCTTTTCACCTTAACTTGGCCCAGATTTTCGACATCTTGCTGCCTATTTCACGTAGCTTGGTGGAGGGTAAAGACAGTACTGCAGCTCTATATCCTTTCCACAACACTTCTCATCTTCTTCTTTGCTATCCTTATCTCATTCTAGTAGTTCAGTTACCCTTCTAGGAGCTGCCTAGCATGGGCCCACCAGCCTACTGCAGTTATCCTCTCGTTATGTTCTTCGTGACTGGCACCGTACTCTAGTGTCAATTCCATGCTAAACCTCAGAAATAAAGATGGAGAGATGGCAATTTTAAGCCAAGTTAGAGTAAAAGGTGTGTAGTATCTGACCCAATAAAAAAAGGAAATTAACTGCCAGAAACTGAGATGACTTATTGCTATTTTTGAGTCACCTTATCATTTTGACATTATCGTGACCCCCCCCCCAAAAAAAAAAAAAAAGCCAGCTAGGAAACGGAGTGGCGGGATTTTAGGTTTGGCTTGTGTGTGTGACGCGCCGTGCAGAAACATCCCCTGCCCCCCCCCCCCAAAAAAAAAAAAAATGAACACATGTATGTCAGACCATTTTATTCTGAGCATGGATTTTGTGTGTGTGTGTGTGTGTGTGTGTGTGTGTGTGTGTGTGTGTGTGTGTGTGTGTGTGTGTATGTGTGTGAGGCCGTCCATGCTGAACTAATCACTTCAGTTATTGAAGGCCAACGAGAGAGAGAGAGAGAGAGAGAGAGAGAGGAGTGCATCAGACGTGAACTGGGGTGATTAAGACGCTCCCCCCCTCCAATCCCCCTGTCGGTCTGTCTGTCTGCGTGTCTGTATGTGCTCTTAAATCCGAACTCTTTGTGTGTGTGTGTGTGTGTGTGTGTGTGTGTGTGTGTGTGTGTGTGTGTGTGTGTGTGTGTGTGTGTGTGTGTGTGTGTGTGTGTGCCTATCTCTACTGTTGACCCCGAGTTCTTCTGTCTGTCTGTATGAACGTAAGTGTGTGTATGCATGTGTGGCTGTATTTATATATGTACATACGTGTGCATATATGTATGTATGTATGTATGTATGAAAGTTTTCCTCTCTCTCTCTCTCTCTCTCTCTCTCTCTCCAAGTTTCAGAAGTTAATTGACGATTATTCCCACTCCCCCCTGAACACCCCCCCCTCGTCTCTCTCTCTCTCTCTCTCTCTCCCTCTCTCTCTCTCTCTCTCTCTCTCTCTCTCTCTCTCCCGGATATCAGCTCCTGCAACTCACTCTTGTCTCCCCCTCTTCTCACAAAACAAAGCAAGACAATATTCAAGCTTATTAGATTTGCTGCTGGCTCTAAAATGAGAGACAGAGAGAGAGAGAGAGAGAGGTGGGGTAAGGAGGGAGGGTAGGTAAAGTTGTGTGTGTGTGTGTGTGTGTGTGTGTGTGTGTGTGTGTGTGTGTGTGTGTGTGTGTGACTGAGAGAGAGAGAGAGAGAGAGAGAGAGAGAGAGAGAGAGAGCAATCAAGGCATCTCAATCCAGGATCACAAAAAATAACCCCAATTCAATACCAAACCTTAATGAAGCCAATTTCCTAATATCTACTTTTAATTCTCTCTCTCTCTCTCTCTCTCTCTCTCTCTCTCTCTCTCTCTCTCTCTCTCTCTCTCAAGTCAATTTCTTAATATTCTCTTTACCATCATTCTCTTTCCCCCTCCTCTCTCTCTCCCTCTCTCTCTCTCTCTCTCTCATGAATTAGGGAGACAGATTGAAATTAACTGTTCCTATAAATGTGCATCTTTTTTTTTTTCTCTCTCTCTCTCTCTAAATACACTCATCACATTTTCTATATTTCTATGTCAACTGGGAAGACTAAAGAAAATACCCCAACTTTCGATCACAACTATATTCCGTTCACTTTAAATGGGCGTAAAGCTGCCATCTCTCCATCCTAAATGCTGATATATGAGATTAACACTAGAATACGCCGCTAGTCACGAAGAAGTGCTAAGAAAAGTGCTTGGAGAGACAGGCTGCATCAAGACCAATATTTCACAAAAGTTAGTGAATAGACATTTCCATCTATTATTATTATTATCATTATTATTATTATTATTATTATTATTATTATTATTATTAGTACTTCCCCACCCCTACCCTTCCCTTCCCACTCCCCTACCTCATTTCCTGGCTCCCCTTTCCCTTCTCCTCCCCATCTATTTCTCTTCCCCTCTCATACCCCCACCCCTCTCCTTCCCCCATCCCCTCCTCTTCCCCTCTTCCTCCCCCCACCTCCCCTCCCCCAAGTTTCCCAGAGGTCAACAAGGGGGCATTATTTGTGACGTGCATTATTACGGGGAGAGAGAGAGAGAGAGAGAGAGAGAGAGAGAGAGAGAGAGAGAATGGAGGTAGGGAGGAAAAGGGGCAGAAAGGAGAGAAGACTACAGGATGACCATGATGATGATGATGATGATGATGATAAGGAAGAGGAGGAATGTGTGAGGAGAAGACCGAATATGACACGATGAAGTACGTGATGAAAGAATGAGAGGAAACAATGATGATGATGATGATGATGATGATGTTCCCTCGCCACCCCCTTCACCCTCCCTCATACACCCCCTCTATCTTACCCTGCCACCCCCTTCACCCTCCCTCATACACCCCCTCTATCTTACCCTGCCACCCCCTTCACCCTCCCTCATACGCCCCCTCCATCACACTCTGCCACCCCCTTCACCCTCCCTCATACGCCCCCTCCATCTCACCCTGCCACCCCCTTCACCCTCCCTCATACACCCCCTCTATCTCACCCTGCCACCCCCTTCACCCTTCCTCATACACCCCCTCTATCTCACCCTGCCACCCCCTTCACCCTCCCTCATACGCCCCCTCCATCACACTCTGCCACCCCCTTCACCCTCCCTCATACGCCCCCTCCATCACACTCTGCCACCCCCTTCACCCTCCCTCATACACCCCCTCCATCTCACCCTATCACCCCCTCCATCTCACCCTGCCACCCCCTTCACCCTCCCTCATACACCCCCTCTATCTCACCCTGCCACCCCCTTCACCCTCCCTC
>NC_136957.1:37093245-37108245 GCF_032717465.1 Coenobita brevimanus | reverse complement strand
GCTGGTTTGTGTATGTGGGTGTGTAAATTGTAGCACTAAGACTACATACCACTTTGAACGCCTCGCCACTTCGTCCACTTTGTCCTCGTCACTTTGAGTTGCTTTGACACTTACCTGTGAGAGAAAAGAGAATAAAATATATACATACACTTATCTATTTATCTATATCTATCTGTCTATCTATCTATCTACATAATGGAATAAATTTTACTAGTGTTAACTCGAAAGCACACACACACACACACACACACACACACACACACACACACACACACACACACACACACACACATGTAAGCCTACACATATATATGAAAACACGCATACATGAATACTAAACACACAAAGCAGCCAGCCAGCTAGAAAAAAAAAAAAACATACAATATTCAGTACATGCACAGGATATAGACAAAAAACAGAGAGAGAGAGAGTACCAACCCCATCCTTGGCCTAACAAATTAAAACACTGAACGATAAGACATAGACTGATAGGCAAAATATGGTTACAATATCGCTCACGCTGAAAAGCATGGCAGGCACAGAATTCTTCACTCTATTATTATTATTATTATTATTATTTTCTACTTTATTTTTCCCCTAAATACCTAAATTCAATGCAATATTTAATGAAGGATGAATTAAGGAATGGGGAGGTGTAGTATCTTCATGATGGGCACCCTGATGCTGTGTGTGTGTGTGTGTGTGTGTGTGTGTGTGTGTGTGTGTGTGTGTGTGTGTGTGTGTGTGTGTGTGTGTGTGTGTGTGTGTGTTTTACCTGTGTCTGTATCGTACACTTCCCTACCCTAACCCAATCGACTCTATCCAATCCTACCCTACCCTACCCTACCCTACCCTACCCTACCCTAACCCTACCCTACCCTACCCTAACCCAACCCGACCCAACCCAACCCAGTCCAACCTGCCCGAATTACAACTAACCTAACCTACCCAATTCTAAGCCATTCTAGGCAAACCTAACGACTGAAACTTAAATAATGAAACTCCCCTAACACCTACCCGTGAGTGAATTATGCTAGGCTACTCCAATTCCACTTCACTCACGACAAGCAATAAATTTTTGGTCAGGAGTAAAGCCATTCAGTCGTCAGGACGCCAAAGTAATTCATATGTAGATGAGAGAGAGTCTGTTCCCCCCTCCCTCCAACTCGCCCCCCAAACCCCCCTTCACCACCCCCTTGCCCTTCGCCCCCTCAGCCCCTCTTCACCATCCCATTGACTCTGTCCCCCCCTCCACCTCGCCCCCTTAGCCCCCCTTCACTACCTCCTAGAATGTCCCCCCCTCTAACTCGCCCCCTCCCCCTCCAACTCTCCCCCCTACCTCCCCTTCACCCCCCACCACCACAACTGACTTGGAAGAGGGCCAGGGATGAGTCATAGCAAGGGGGGGGGGATAGGCTCAGAAGAACGTACTGTAGATTTACAGAGATATTTGGGTGTGTATGGAACTGTTACTACTGTCTTGTCGTCTGTCTATCAAGGAATCAGTATACTTAACTGAATGCTCACACGTGCCTATCTACCTACTGAATCTATCTATCTATCTGTACATCCAGCTACCGGTATTTTTAAGAGCATGTTCACTACCTGTCTCTCTCTCTCTCTCTCTCTCTCTCTCTCTCTATATATATATATATATATATACCTAGCATTGTGTGTGTGTGTGTGTGTGTGTGTGTGTGTGTGTGTGTGTGTGTGTGTGTGTGTGAACTTTCAATCCATCTGTGCGTAAAGGGGCCCGAGGCTAGGCTATTGACGTTATAGGAGGCCAACCGACGCCCCTGCGAGCAATTTACAAAAAAAAAAAAAAAAAAAAAAAAAAAAAAAAAAAAAAAAAACCGTTGTTCGGCCACCTGGTGTCTGATGATGATGATAATAATAATAATAATAATAATAATTATTATTATTATTATTATTTGCGGTAGGTGGGGGAGCTCACCATCCACTCACTCAGTGTAGTGCTGCTCTCGGGTGTCTGCCCTGTCCTCTCCTCCATGCTTCTTTCCTTCCATCTTCTTCTGTCTTTCTTTCCTTCATTCTTTCCTCGTCCTTCTGCCTACGGGTGACTTTACACTCCCTCTTCTGTCTTTCATTCCTTCATTCTTTCCTCTTTCTTCTGCCTGTGGGTGACTCTACACTGAGTGACAAGCCAAATGGTTTCCTGTTCACCAGGAAACCATTTACTACGCTGGGTGGTAACCATATAACCAAATTTTGGCACCTGGTGGTTTAGAGGGTAATTATTGCGTTCCAATCGGATTGAGCCGGTGAAGGTTTATATCTAAGGGGTGGTTGGAGTTGATTGCTCACGTAATGCCACTCAGCGATGAGTGAGGTTGGTCACTCTCATCTTAAATGTCAGGACCAACTGCCTAGCCCCGGGCTCCTACGCTCCTCATGGGGCAACGTAGGATTGGATGACGGATGGATAAATTATTATTATTATTATTATTATTATTATTACCCGTCTCAGCCCCGGAGGGTCTCGGGGACAGGTATTATTTTCACTCGGTTTGTCTGTTTGTTTGTTTCTCTGTCCGTCTGCCTGTCCATCTGTTAACAACTTTACGCGAAAACTACTGGTGCGATTTTGCCAAAATTACAGGGATGATGGGCTATGGCCTTCTGATCACCTGATTAAATTTGCGCCCATATTAGGCCAAGGCCCAGGCTGTAGGCCCCCCCCCAAAAAAAAAAAAAAATCGCCATAACTCCTTTCAAATTCATCATATCTACATGAAACCAAAACCTAAAGGTGTATCTTTCAAATCTGCATCCTATAACATGCCTCATTACATCAGGGGGGTCATCCCCCTCAGTTAGTGGTAGGGGGGTCAGTGTCAGGTGGGTCGGACCGAAAATTTCAAATGGGCATAAAATCGTCAATTTTCACCCGATTTACTCCAAATTTGGTATGTGACATCTTTGACTAGATATCCTGTTGTGTTTATACGTCAGCACTAAAATGACTGCCGGGGACGGGTTAGCTGTGCCTTGGCACCACTAATTATTATTATTATCATTATTATTATTATTACTGTTATCATAATCCTTCTAAAGCTTCTACCACCACAACCACCACCATCACCACCACAACCAATAACAATAATAATAACTGGAAAAATTACCTCCAAACACTTGACCACAAAACAAACATCAGCAAACTCTACAAAACACTAAACAGCATCACACTTTCCAACAGCAACACTACACAATCACAGGCTGCCATCACAACAACAGACACCAGACCCTCAAACAAACAACAAGCAAACACTCTCATCAATCACTTTTCAAAAGTCAGCCACCTAAACTCCCATCCCGAAGACCGACGTATCATCCGACGTAAGAGACAGTTCCCGACAGACCCAGACTACACACCTTTCACTTATAACCAGACGAAGTACATCATTAACAACCTCAAGCACTCATCTGCCTGTGGACCAGACAACATAAGCAACATTCATCTTAAACACCTAGGACCACAAGGCATACAAGCACTCACCAACATATCAAACTACAGCTACTCACACAACATAATACCCAACATCTGGAAGCATGGCAATATCATCACTATCCCTAAACCCAACAAAGACCCCACGTTACCCTCCTCACATCGCCCCATCACACTCCTCTGCACCCCCTCTAAAGTCACTGAACGACTGGTACTACACCTAGTTACACCTCACATTCCCCTAACCCAGTCACAACATGGCTTTATCACACTACACTCCACAAACACTTTTCTTAAAGACCTTACACAGAGAGTTTTCGATGGCATGAATTCAGCTAGGCCACCACACAGAACACTCCTAGTCACACTAGACATTAGCAAAGCTTTTGATGCCATCCCCCGCCACAACCTCACAAACAAAATACTCAACACAAACATGCACAATAACACAAAAAGATGGCTTGCAAACTACTTAGCAGGCAGATGTGCACACGTAACATTTACCGGTCAGTCTTCTAACATCAGAAACTTCACGAACAGCGTCCCCCAAGGATCTGTTTTGTCCCCTACACTTTTTAACCTATACATGCACGACGTCCCCATACACCACAGATACACAAAGCTTCCTATGCAGATGATATAACACTTACATGTACGCATCAAAACGCAAACACAGCTGCACACATCATTCAACCTTACATCAACACACTACACGAATGGTTCACCACAAACAGGCTCAAAACAGCCCCAGCCAAATCTACAGTGACTCTTCTCACAAACTGGACAGCAGAACACAGTCACATCCCACACCTCACTATAAACAACACTCCCCTACCACACACACACACACACACACACACACACACACACACACACACACACACACACACACAAAATCCTTGGTGTAACATACATCAATGTCATTTAAACAACACAACACAAACATTAAAAATAAAATAACACTAAGACTCAATGCTTTGAGGTCACTTGCCCATACAACATTCGGACACAGCAAAGAAACCACCACCACAGTATACAAACAATACATACGTTCAGTGATGAATTATGCAAGCCCTGCCTGGGCTTCTAACCTCACCAAAACACACTACAACACTCTACAGACCATACAGAACAAGGCCTTAAACATAATCACAGGCTGCACAGCTACTACACCCACAGACCACCTACACCAAGAAACCGAAGTCCTCAAAGTCAAGGATCACCTAGACATGAGAGGCAACCAGTTTCTTGCTGCAGCCTCCACAAACCCACAACATCCACTACAGTACATGGCAGCACATCCACCCACACCAAGGAACATCAAAACAACACCCAGCACACGATACCATACACAAATACTGTCATCTTTCCCCCCTCGCCCACCTCAGACCAGCTTCCAGAAGCATATCCACACTCAGATCACTCGCCGCTCCATTCAGTCACTTAAAGACAACACGCAGCTGCATGCACGGCCTCCTGACATCCACCCTTCTGAATCCTATCTTCCTCGTGAGGACAGGGTCCACCTGGCCAGGCTGAGATTTGGGCACCATCCAGCCCTTTTAAGCTACCACAAGAGGCTGGATGACTCCGTCGCTGATGCCTGTCCAGGATGCAACACAGCACCCCATACTATTAAGCACATTATGGAAGACTGCATTGCACACAATCACCTACGCCAACAACACAACATACACTCTTTGAGAGCTCTGTGGGAAAGCCCGGTCTCGACCATGGCCTTCCTAAGGGACTCGGGGCTGTTCGGCCAGACTGCCTAGGGAACAACTACTACGACTACAACAATAATAGTAATAATAGTAAAAATAATAATAATAATAATAATAATCTTTTAATGTCTCTGTAGCTCTTGTCTGGCCATTTCCTCAGCACTGTTGGTAGGTTTTCCCATTATTGTTTCCTTTTCCTACTTTTTGCGCTGCCAGTCCTATTTTTTTTTTTTTACCAGACAAGAGGGCTACCAAGATATGTATTATTATTATTATTATTATTATTAATAGTAGTAGTAGTAGTAGTAGTAGTAGTAGTAGTGGTGGTGGTAGTAGTAGCAGTAGTAGTAGTAGTAGTAGTAGTAGTAGTAGTAGTAGTAGTGGTGGTGGTGGTGGTGGTAGTAGTAGTAGTAAATAAATAATAAATAATAATAATAATAATGACAATACTAACAACTAAAAATGCTGTATCAACAAAAACAATAATAATAATAATAATAATAATAATAATAATAATAATAATAATAATAATACCATCGAAATAAACAGATTAACGGGGATTCCCGTAAAAAAGAAAAACGGATTATATTGCATTTAATTTTTCTGTGACTTATTTCCTCCTGAAGACTTCCGTTTTGCCAATAACTGATAAATTAGCGGCAGAAAAAAGCAATAACTGAGAGGGCTTAATGACACACACACACACACACACACACACACACACACACACACACACACACACACACACACACACCATTAACAAGAAGCCTCCCAATTCTTACTAAAAACACGTTGGGAGATAACAAAGGCAAAATAAACAAACAGATAAATAGATAGATAGATAGACATAGATAGATAGACAGATAGATACACACACAGGTAGGTAACAAAGATAAAATAAATAAATACATAAATAAATACGTAAAACACAGATAGATATAGCAAGATAGATAGATAGAGATAGATTGACAGGTAGATACACAGACAGATAGATAGATAAATACATATAGTCCTTCTCCGATACTGCACCATATAAAGTCTACGGTAGGCTTGTTACGATGCCGACGCGGAAGTACTGGGGGGGGGTAGGGGGAAGAAGAGGGGGAAGGTGGGGAGTAGGAGAAGGAGAGGGAGTATGTGGGGGGTAGGGGAAGGAGAGGAGGGGGGTAAGTGGGGGAGTGAGGGAGTAGATGGGGAGTGGAGGTGGGGGATAGGAGAGGGTGTAGTGGGGGGAGTAGATGGGGAGTGAGTGGGGGAGGGGAGTAGGGGGTAGGAGGGGGAGTAGTGGGGGTGTAAGATAGTGTAGTTGGGGGGAGTAGATGGGGAGTGAGTGGTGGGCGGGGAATGGGGGATAGGAGGGGGTGTAGTGGGGGTGTAAGATGGTGTAGTGGGGGGTAGGAGGGGGATGCGGAGAGGGTAGGATGAGGGGAGGAGAGGGGAGAGTACTCATGAGGGGGGGGGGGAGCGTAGGGCGTGGCAGAAGAGGGGAGTCCTTTGTCGATTTTACTGGCGCCATGGTCTTAGCCTGGCGAGGGGAGATGAGGGAAGAGGAGTAGGGGGAAAAAGGGATAAGGGTAGGGAGAGAGAGGAGGGAGAAAAGGAGAGGGAATAGAAACTGGGAGAGAAAGATGAGGGAGGGGAGATGAGGGGAGAGGAGTGAGAGGGAAAAAGGGATAAGGGGAGAGAAGGGGAGAGAGGAGAAAGAAAAGAATAGGTGAGGGAATAGGAGCTATGGGGAGAAAATGCTAAGGGAGAAGAGAGAGGGGAGATGAGGGGGAGTGAGGGGAAAAGGGATAAGGGAAGGGGGAGAGAAGAGGAATGACGGAACAGAAGGAGGAACAAGATCTGGAGGAGAGAGAGAGAGAGAGAGAGAGAGAGAGAGAGAGAGAGAGAGAGAGCGACGGGGAAAGGGGGGGGTGAGGGAAGGAAGGGGGAGAAAGAGATGAGATGAGATAGATGGAGAGGAGGAGGAGGAAGGGTGCGAGAAGAGAGGAGGACAGATGGCGGGGAGTGATGAGGGGAAAGAGAAGTATTGAGAGAGGAGAGAAGAGGGGGAGAAGAGAAGAGAGGAGAGGAGAGGAGAGGAGAGGAGAGGGGAGGGGAGGGGAGGGGACCAAGATGGGAGGGGAGAAGGGAAAAGGGAGATAAGGAGAGAGAAAAAAAAAAAGGGAAAGGGAGAAAGACGAGGGCTGCGAAGAGGGGAGAGAAAGATTAGGTGAGAGAGAGAGAGAGAGAGAGAGAGAGAGAGAGAGAGAGAGAGAGAGAGAGAGAGAGAGAGAGAGTACACAATGAGAGGGGAAAAGAGAAAAAAGGGACGAGGAGCGAGAGGGAGAGTGAAATGGAGAATAAAGACAGACCTGATGTGTGTGTGTGTGTGTGTGTGTGTGTGTGTGTGTGTGTGTGTGTGTGTGAGAGAGAGAGAGAGAGAGAGAGAGAGAGAGAGAGAGAGAGAGCAGAATGAAGCAAGGAAGAGCCAGCAATCAAATCAACCCCCCTCTCTCTCTCTCTCGTTACTAAGCAACCACAGACACGGTCCGCCCTCTCAGTTCACAGCCCTATATTTCATCACTGCTCTCTCTCTCTCTCTCTCTCATTTCCATACTTCTTGCTCACTGTTTCATATGTATTAATAATTCTTACTGGTCACTAGTACTTTTATCTCTATGTTATTATCCAGTTATTATTATTACCGTGTGTGTGTGTGTGTGTGTGTGTGTGTGTGTGTGTGTGTGTGTGTGTGTGTGTGTGTGTGTGTGTGTGTGTGTGTGTGTGTGTGTGTGTGTGTGTGTGTGCTTGCCAGTCACTACTATTATATTTCTATGTTATTATCCAGTTATTATTATTACCGTGTGTGTGTGTGTGTGTGTGTGTGTGTGTGTGTGTGTGTGTGTATTTCCATCCATCCATCATCCAATCCTATGTCACCCCATGAGGAGCGTAGGAACCCGGGGCTAGGCAAGTTGGTCCTGACATTTAAGATGAGAGTGACAGCCACACTGATCCATGAGTGGCAGTACGTGAGCAATAAACCCCAACCATCCCTTGGATATAAACCTGCCCAGGCTCGATCCGATTGGAGAGCCGTAATTACCCGCTAAACCACCAGGCGCCATAATTTGGTTATATGATTACCACCCAGCGTAGTAAATGATTTCCTGGCGTACAGGAAAACATTTGGCTTGTCACTCAGTGCAGAGTGACCCACACGCAGAAGAGGAAAAATGAAGGAATGAAGAACAGAAAGGAAGGAAAGTAGGAAGGAAGAGAGGAAATGGCAGTCACCCGAGAGCAGCACTACATCGAGGATAATGAAAAAAAAAATAATAATAATGATAATCATCATCATCATCAAAATTACCATCATCGTCATCATCACTGGCACGCAAAATAAAAGGAATATCAAAACAGGAAGTAGAAAGCACAACAACAACAACAACAATAATAATAATAATAATAATAATAATCATTCATTCATTCATTGCCAGACGCCATGTATCCCAGACGGGGTGGCCAAGGGCTTAGAGTTAAATAATAATAATAGATCACACACATTCCCCCCCATCTCATACGTCACAGACCGGGAGGGGGGGGGGTACTGAAATCCCTCCCTCTCTGTCTGTCTGTCTGTCTCAACGTAGCCCTGTTACAACACGCCTCGTAACTCCAATGACAGCGAAAGGAGTAGGAGACTGGACTGGACACTATGTCCTCTTACTGGTGCCCCCTAGGAGTCAAGGAGCATTAATTTACTGTCTGTCTGTTAATCTGTCTCTTTATTCTTGAGGGGAGGGAGGGAGGGAGGGAGGGAGGGAGGGAGGGAGGGAGGGAGGGAGGGAAGGAAGGAAGGATGGAAGGGATGAGGTGTAGGAAAGAAGGAAGGGATGGGGTGAAGGAAGGAAGGAAGGGAGAAGGGAGTAGGAAGGGAAGAAGGGAATGGGGAGGGAAGAAGGGAATGGGAAGGGAAAGGGAGGGGAAGGAAGGACGTGAGGCAGAGGGAGGGAAAGAAATGGGGAAGGGGAAGGAGGAGGAAAGGGGGTGAAGACTGTGCTCCTTCCTCTCTCTCTCTCTCAACCCAATTTATTTTCCACGATAAGGAGTGACCAAGGGGGCCATCCTGAATACATTACGTTACCGAGTAGGAATAAATCGCAAAAAGAAATAATTTACGACAGGGGAAAGGAGACAGACGGCGCCTCTCCCCTCCTTCCTCCCCATCCCTCACTCCCCTCCCCTCCCCCCTCATTTCCTCCTCTCCCTCCCATCCACTCGTCTCCACCTCTCATCCTATTCCTTCCCTTAACTTTCTTCTCTCGTCCTTCACCCCTCCTTCTTCACCCTATTCTCCCCTCCCCTCCCCTCCTCTATACTCTCCTCCCCTCCTCCACATTTTCCTCCACTTCCTTATTACCCCACTTCTCTCTCGCTCTCTCCCTCCCCCATTCACTCCCCTACAACTATCCCCCCATTTAACCCATTACTTCCCCCTTATTTCTCATATCCTCCCCAATTCATATCTCCCCTTCCTCACTCCCTTATCTATTCCACCTCCCCTCCCCAACCCCCCATATCTCTCCCTTCATATCACCCCTCCCTCTCTCCCCTTCCCCCCATCGCTATCTGTCTCCCCTCACTCCATCTCCAGCCTCAATTCTCTCCCTCTTCCTCATCCTTCACTCCACTCCTCACCCCTTCTCCCCTTCCTCCTGTTCTCTCGCTCCTCTCTCTCTCTCATTCCTCTCACGCCTCACCCATCTTCCTCCTCACTTTATTATCTTCATCCTCTGACTCCCTCAATATTCATTCTTCCTCTCTCCCCTCCCACTCTCTCATCCCTTCTCCCCTTCTCTCTCTCTCCTATCAATCCCTCATCCCTTCTCTCTCTCTCTCTCTCTCCTTTCAATCCCTCATTCCTTCTCCCCTTCTCTCTTTCCTATCAATCCCTCATCCCTTCTACCCTTCTCTCTCTCTCCTGTCAATCTCTCACCCCATCTCCCATTCTCTCTCTCCTATCAATCCCTCATCTCTTCTCCCTTTCTCTCTCTTATCAATCCCTCATCCCTTCTCCCATTCTCTCTCTCTCTCTCTCTCCTATCAATCCCTCACCCCTAATCCCTCCCCATCAATCTGTCATCCAGTAGCCTATTCTGTCTAATAAACTAAGTCCAATCAAAAGTTTTCTCATTTAACCTTTTCGATCTTACGCATTTTTGATATTTTCGATCTGACGCACTTTGATACCATCTTACGCACTTTTGATACCATCTTACGCACTTTTGATATTTTCGATCTTACGCACTTTTGATACTGGGTTCAGATTAACACTACGCTATTTCTGTTTACCTGAGAAACTCTAGCAAGGTGTTATTCTAGTCAGGAGTATATCGTAGGGGTTTATTTAGCTAGAAGGAAAGTTAGATGAGAAAGGTTTGGATGATGATGATGATGATGATGATGATGATGATGAGGAGGAGGAGGAGGATGGCGAAGACGATGGTGATGCTGCTGCTGCTGCTGATGATGATGATGATGATGATGACGATGAAAATGATGACAAAGACGATGGTGATGATGATGGCGAAGACGATGGTGGTGACGAAGACTGTGATGGTGATGATAATGATGACGAAGACGACTATGATGATGACGAAATAACGATGAAAAAAAAAACAAAAAAAAAGCTCAATTATTTTCCTCTATTAAACATAAAACTCTTCCCTCAGCAGTGAGAACAAACACCCAGCGCTTAAAGTCAACTCCAGACGATTTTGCGCAATTGAGATCAACCCCAGCAATGGAAGGGTTCAAAATGAGTGCAATAAGGCGGCTGCAGGACGTGATATGAAACTCTTAGCAAGAATATTAGCTTGGAGGAAAATAATATTCAGGCGAGAGTAGGGGACAGAAAATGTAAAGTGGAATATTTAAGGTTTATGAAGGCGCAATATCTGAGAGGCTGGGTGTACGGGGAGAGGGGTATGTGAGGCAGGGTGGCCTAGAGTGGCTGGAGGAGATATGTACTTTGAGATAGGGAGAGTGAGAGTGAGATAGATAGATGGATTTAAAGATGGAGAGAGAGATAGACTGATAGAGGGGTGAAGGGAAATGGATGGATGCAGGCAGGCGAAGAGGGACTGTGTGTGTGTGTGTGTGTGTGTGTGTGTGTGTGTGTGTGTGTGTGTGTGTGTGTGTGTGTGTGTGTGTGTGTGTGAGAGAGAGAGAGAGAGAGAGAGAGAGAGAGAGAGAGAGAGAGAGAGAGAGAGAGAGGTGCTGTGTACCGAAGCTCAGATATTTCGGTCATTTATCATAATTATTCTCTCTCCCTCTCTTCACTCTCTCTGGTTTGATCTCCCTACCACCAAAAAATTTCACACACACACACACACACACACACACACACACTGCACATCAAACTCCAGCCAGTAAATAATCAGGCACACTTTCACTTCACACACACACACACACACACACACACACACACACACACAAACAAACCTGGCAGATACGAATTACTTCCCCCTTCAAACGAGTTTCCTGAATTTCTAAACGAGTAAATGGGGTAACATAAGCATTTCAATTACACAAGATAAATGAAGCTTACTTTGGTGGATATTATACGGTGGAGAGGTATATGAGAGAGGGAGGCGTGAGCTGGGAACACGGTAATGAAATGGCGGGGGACAGGGCAACATGGAGGCGATTTGTTTGTGGCCACCCCTTACGGAATTACGGCGTCTGGCAATAGATAGAAAGAACAGCAGGTGGTCCTATTTATGTCAATCTAATGATGCATGAATAACACACATCATTCCTGCGTACAAAGGCTGTATTGTGAGAGGCAAGTGAGATGCAGTGGGGGGGGGGAGTGCAGATGTGTGTGTGTGTGTGTGTGTGTGTGTGTGTGTGTGTGTGTGTGTGTGTGTGTGTGTGTGTGTGTGTGTGTTTTGGGGGGCGTCCCGGCGACATCTTCCCAGTCCCCCCCAAACCCCCCACCCCCCAACCCCCTCTAAGAGCTCCACGAGGAAAACAATGCAGCAACGGACGCGCCTCTCTCTCTCTCTCTCTCTCTCTCTCTCACTGCAATGGGGAGGGGAGGGAGGGGAAGGTGATGAGTGAAGATGATGATGGGGTGAAGGAGGGTGAGGGGTGAGGCATGGAGGAGCATGAGGGTGAGGAAAGGACGAAGGAAGTGGGGTGTGAGAAGGATGAAGGAAGAGGGGTGAAAGGGAAGGATGAAGGAAGTGGGGTGTGAGAAGGATGAAGGAAGAGGGGTGAAAGAAATGGGCTGGGGAGGAAAGATGAGAGGGGGGGGGTTGGGGTGAAGAATAAAGATGAACGGGGTGAGATGAAAGGACTAGGGGAGAGGATGAAGAAGGGCTGGGGGAAGGGGAGGGGAAAGGGGTGAAGAGAAGTTGGGGTGAGAGGGGTGAAGAGGGGAGTTGAGGGGTGATGCAAGTGGGATGTGAGTGCTTAAGAGGGTGAAAGGAGTGGGGGTGAGGAGGTGGGGGGGTAGAGGAAAGAGGGGAGGGTAAGAAGAGGTGGGGGACGAGGGGGAGGTGAAGGAGAGTGAGGTAAGAAGAGGTGGGGGGAGAGAGGGAGGTGAAGGAGGGGGAGGGAAAAGAGGGGATGGAGGGGGTGAGGGGGAGGGGGAGTAAGGGGGGAGGGGGGCTGTTCCGTATTAAAGACATTACGTAACACAAGAAAAATAAGGCCAATATTACCCTCTTAAGGAAGCTCCCTAACACCTTCTCCTAAGCGATTTATTGTCTTATTACACATTACTGTCCTCTTCCGTGTTATACAAATCCTTCGCGCATCATCATACTCGGCATAAATAACGTACAAAAGGATATTCACCAGCCATATACAAAAATAAATCGCTAAGGAAGAGGTGTTATGAGCTTAACCGAAGACGATACGAGCCTTCTTCTTCGTTATCCTTGTCTTATTCTAGTAGTTTAATTACTCTTGTTGGAGCTGCCTTGCCTACTGCAGTTATCTTCTCTGTCTGTCTGTCTGTCTAATAGCAATCGCAAAATCCACCGTTGAAGAAATTACAGCGTACCAAATTTAATTCAGTAGGTACACTCTCTCTCTCTCTCTCTTGCTGTCATACATACCACCATTTTCCACGAACATCAGAAACTTTGCCAAAATAACCCACCCTAACCCAGCTTACATTTCCACGCTGGTAATTCTCTCTCTCACTTAAATAAAATCATCTATTATTACCCAAAAATAAATAAATAAATAAATAAAGAGAATATTAGCAAGATTTACGGGTTTATGTGAAGGGTACTGAAGACGATGTTGTTATTAGAGAGAGGGACACACACACACACACACACACACACACACACACACACACACACACACACACACACACACTGACAGCTGCACCTCCACCACGCATGCGCCGTGGAAGGGAGGGTGAGAGGGAGAAGGAGAGAGGTGATGAGACAGGGAATATGAGGATGAGGATGAGAATGGTGGTGGTGGTGGTTGTGGTGATGATGATGATGACGGCGGGGAGGAGAATGAAGGTGATGATGATGAAGGTGGGGATGATGATGATGATGAAGAGGAGGAGGAGGAGGAGGAGGAGGAGGAGGAGGAGCAGCGGATGGATTGGACTGCCTTTCGAGGAGCAGTGAAGAGGTGAGTCAGAGGTGAGAGAGAGAGAGAGAGAGAGAGAGAGAGAGAGAGAGAGAGAGAGAGAGAGAGAGAGAATGAGTAACTTTGACGCATCCTCGTAGTTTTAGGAGGCTCCGCAACACCTGTTCCTCATCTATTTATTCCAGTATTTAACATTTACACCCTCTCGTATATTATTTACGAAAACTATTCTTATTTCAAAGGCAAAAAACACACACACACACACACATTCTCTCTCTCTCTCTCTCTCTCTCCATAATACGAACCCCTACAAATAACTATATATATCATTTCTTTTATTCTTTATCAGAGGGATTTATTAATATTAGGTTGAAATCTCTCAGGTAAGGATTAAACAATAATCTCCCTTAATCCCTACATTAAGATTATTTCCTTTATTATTATTTATTATTATTATTATTATTATTAGGGTTTTGTTTAACTTTATTTTTTTATTTTAATTTTATGTTTTGGTAGAGGGGATATATCTTAAACTGTTTTTATTTGGTGAAGGTGGTGGTTATTTTAGTCACTGTTAGTTTTATTATTATTATTATTATTATTATTATTATTACTACTACTACTACTACTACTACTACTATGATTTTTACGGTTATTTCTCTTGTTACTACTACTACTACCACTACTATTCATATTATTCTTATTATTACCACCACTACTACAACTACTACTACAAGTACTATTATCACTAACTTATTACTATTGTTACTACTACTACTACTACCATTACTACGACTATTCATATTATTATCATTATTTTACCGTCCCAAGATTTTATTACACTCAAACACCTGTCACTGAAGGACTTAGTGAAGACAAATTAAACTCACTCCAGGTATGAAAGTCCCCCCTTAGATGGACCAAAATCGCCTTTATGTAACAAGAAAATGGTGTATGAGAGAGGGGGGTGTGAGCTGGGTGCAGGGCAGTGAAATGACGGGGGGACAGGGCGACATGGAGACGATTTGTTTGTGGTCACCCCTTACGGGATTAAGGCGTCAGGCAATAGATACATAGGTAGATTAATGGCGGACTTAGCATGCGGGATACCATAAAGAATAAATCGCCATGGATAAGGAAATGAGAAGTTGTAAATGAGAGTTGACAGAGTGACAGATCGCGAATTGGAGA
>NC_136957.1:37078245-37088245 GCF_032717465.1 Coenobita brevimanus | reverse complement strand
CTTGCCCAAATAAGGTCAGTTTTGCTTACGAGTTTTTTTCCTGTCTTTTTTCCCCACCAGGGTCAAGATGAGTCACCAGAGGGGGTGGGGGAAGAGGGGAGGGGGTGGGAGGAGGGAGGAGGGGGGAGTTGGGTGGGAGGAGGGGGGAGTTGGGTGGGAGGAGGGGGAGGGGGAGTGGGGGAGGTGGTGAGATAAGACCTAGATGGGAGGGGGTGGGGGAGGGGAAAGAGAAGAGGGGGAAGGATGACGAGGGGAGAGAGGAAGATTACATAGGATTACATAGGAAAGCAAACAGCAACAGACCTAATGGTCCTTTCGAGGCTGCTTGTTACAGACAAAACTATGACTACAAGATCTAACTCTACATGCTGAAGGATAAGGATAGTAAAGCAAGAAGGCTCCCCCACCACCAAACCCTCCAGGAAAAAGTGAGAAAAACCACCATGCAGCATGGAAAAACTGACATGGAAATTTCATAGGAAACACTGGAAAGGAAAGGTCATATTCTATAATACTTTGTTTATAAGCTACCCGATTGAGTAACTTGAAAGAGAAAGTAATCAAATAAACTAATAGTTACGGCATGACATTATAAACCGGTACATTGAGTTAATGCGAAGTCTGTGGACATCACGTAGAAACTACACACAGCTAAGTGTGGATGTTTAGGGGTGGTGCGGCAGCCTTTCCTGGCGCTTTTTAGGGAGGCAGCAGTCAATCAGGCCCTAGCTCCGTTCACTCCACTGAGACAAGGAATTCTCCCATGTGGGACAAGTACACAAGTTTCATCCTGAAGCAGTGACCCCCGGTACATTAAAAAAAAATCCCGATGGTGGTCACTTGACTAACAGGGACCCTCAGTGATCCACAGCCCATCACAGGTCGAAAGTAAGAGTAATGACCGTTAACTTAGGGCTATCTGTGCAGAGGTGGGGAAGGAGGAAGAGAAGTGGTGAGGGGGAAGAGGTGGGGGGGAATAGACGTGGGGAGGGAGAATAGGGGTTGAGGAGGGGGAGTAGATGTAAGAGGAGGGGGAGGAAGTTGAAAGAGGTGAGAAGAGGTAAGTGGGAAGGGGAGAGAGGCGGAAGGGTGTAACAAGAAGTGGGAGAAGAATGGTTGCTTGGGATAAGGAAGGGAGGAGTGAAAAGGAGTGGGGGATGGGGTGGCGGGCGTGGAGAAGAGGGGAGATGGGGTGAGGAGATATGTGGAAGATAGGAGGTGTGATGGGGTGGAGGAGAGGAAGGAGAGGGTGGAGGAGAGGACGGAGGGGGTGGAAAGAGAGGTGAGAGGGGGTGGATGAGATGTGGAATGGGGTGAGTAGTGGTGAGGGAGTGAGCAGAGGTGGGTGAGGGGTGGGTGAGAGAAGAGGTAGGTTGGGGGTAGAACAGGGGAAGGGGGAGAGGGGGGTGTTGTGAGTCAGTCTCGCCAAAACCATGACTCATACGTGTGCCGAGACGTGACAAAACGCACACGTGTACATGACAACGGTACACATGTGAAGGGGTGGGGAGGGATGAGAGGGGGGGACAGGGAGGGACGGAGGGGGGGTAGGAGGGGCCCTGGGTGGAGTTCCTAAGGGAAGAGTTGAGCAGATGAGTGACAGGTTGTGGATGGGTTGTATTTTGGAAGGGTTGTAGAGGGTGGGTCTGAGTTTGGAGGGGTTGAGTAGGGGTTTAGGAGGGAGGGAGGGAAGAGGAAGAGGTTAAGGACAGCTCTAGAGGAAGTTATGGATTTTTTCGACAAATGCAAGACGATTTTTCTCAGCTTAAGACATCACTGGACTTGAGACGGTCCGTGTGGAAAAAATGAAGTCTGATATTTTGGTGATGCATGAATTTGTGTTTTTATTTTTGCTTTTTGAATGGGGATGAAAAATAAGTAGCATATATTCAGACATGCCATAACAAAAAATACAATAATAAAAATAATAATAATAATAATAATAATAATACCAATATTAATAATAATAACAATAACGATATTTCTGCTGTTGCTGCTACTACTACTACTATTATTATTATTATTATAAATCGTAAGAAAGGAATATATGCACTTACAATAACATTAAGAAAAATATTGCCTAGTGTAATGTGTGTGTGTGTGTGTGTGTGTGTGTGTGTGTGTGTGTGTGTGTGTGTGTGTGTGTGTGTGTGTGTGTGTGCGCGCGTCTTCACCGCCCCACGCCCCGTTAAAAGTCAGGGCAAAAGTAGTTCTATTCAATGTCCATTCCTTCACTCTACAGTAGTCGCAAAAAGTTATATAATGTTTGATAATTTAGACCAGAAGTATTGGTGTTCTGTGGTGTTATTTTTGGTGTTACTGTAGCTGTCCCTGTTTTCCTGATTTTTTTGCAAGTTTTTGAAATGGGTGGGTACTGTTAATGTTGAAGTTATTATTATTATTATTATTATTATTATTATTATTATTACTACTACTACTACTACTACTACTTCTGCTACTATTACTATTATTCTTTTTCTCCTTTTTCTTCGTCTTATTATTATTATTACTAGTTTATTATGATTATCTATCTATCTATCTATTGCCAGACGCCTCAATCCCGTTCGGGGTGGCCACAAACAAATCGCCTCCACGTCGCCCTGTCCCCCGCCATTTCACTGCCCCGCTCCCAACTCACCCCCCCCTCTCTCATATACCTCTCCACCCCATCCCTCCATCTCATCCTCGGCCTCCCCCTCCTTCTTTCCCCCCTCCACCTCACTCACATACACTCTCTTCGTCAGTCTCTCACCCTCCATCCTCTCCACATTTTTATCCTCCCCCTCCCTCTTCCCCCCTCCACCTCACTCACATACACTCTCTTCGTCAGTCTTTCACCCTCCATCCTCTCCACATTTTTTTTTTTTTAATGCGAGGAAGAAGGAACTAAAGGCCATGAGCCCGCAGTAACAGTTCCCTCCAAGAGAAAAACAAAATACAATAGAGAGCCAAATTCAAGATCCGATCATTTTGAGATGCCTGAACACACTGCGTTTGAAAGACTGGAGATCATAGGCAGCAGGAAATACAGACAGAGGGAGACAGTTCCAGAGTTGACCTGTTGCATAAATGAAAGACTGGGAGTAACGGTTAACTCTTGCATTAGAGAGCTGGACAGAAAAGGGATGAGAGTTTGCTGCCAGACGGGTGCTACGCGCCCGTCGTAGAGGTGGAGGAATGCAAGCAGACAGTTCAGAGGAGCAGTGACCATTAAAGTTGCGATAGAAAAGAGATAAAGATGCAACAGTGCGGCGAAGAGACAGAGGTTGAAGGGAGTCAGTAAGAGGAGGAGAGTTAATGAGACGAAAAGCCTCAGTGTATTCCTCCTAATGCTTCCTATCACATCCACATCCACACCACAACGCTCCTTGATATCCTCATTTGTCAGCCTGTCTCTCCATGTGACTCCACAGGCTCCTCTTAAATAACTCATTTCCACTGCTCTCACTCTTGACTTGTGTCCTTCCAGCAACGTCCAAGCTTCACTTCCATACGTTAGAGTTGGTATCACAATAATGTCATGTAGTAACTTTTTCACTTCCATGCTCACTTCCCTGTTTCTTATCACTGCTTTCAAAGAACCAACAACCTTTCTTCCCTGCTGTACCCTTTCAAGCACTTCACCCTCCAAACCTCCATCCTTACTCATCACACTACCCAAGTACTTAAACGTACTCACATTTCCAATTCCTCACCATCCAACCTCGCTGTACATTCACTGACTTCACCTCTCTCAAAGACCATCACTTTACTCTTCCCTACATTCACCTTTAGATTCCGTTTCTTACACACTCTCCCAAACTCATCCACCAAGCCTTGCAGTTCTCCTTCGTCTTCACTCAACAACACAGTATCATCTGCAAACAACAGTACAGGGAGTTTCCAAACACTACCCTCTCTCACCAGGGCCACTCCAACATCCACTACCCTACCTTGTACCTCTTTTATTACCCCATCCATGTACAGATTGAACCACCATGGAGACATGACACATCCCTGTTTCAACCCAACCTTCAAAGAGAAAAATTCACTCAGTTCACCATCCACACGCACTGCAGCCTTCGCACCATCGTACATACTCTTCACAGCATTCAACAACTTCCCATCTACTCCATATATTCTTAATACTTTATTATTATTATTATTATTATTATTATTATTTATTATTATTATTATATTTATTATTATGATGATTATTATTATGATGATTATAATTATTATTATAATTATTATTATTATCATCACTGATCGCTTCTCCTTCCCTAGCACACACACATACATAGATGCACGCACACGCGCACAAACACACACACACACACGCGCGCACACACACACACACACACAAACGATGGCAATATCAGTAACAATAGCAGTGGGAAGAACAATAGCAACAGCAATACAATGGCTAATAATAATAATGAACACAACAACAACAATAACAAAAACAATTAGGAGGAGGAGGAGGAGGAGGAGGAGGAAAATTTTGAGCAAGTTAAAATTTAAAATGCAAATTGAATAATTATTGAAGGAAAGAAGAACTGATGGACCGATGGAGAAAAGGGAAAAGGAAGGAAGGAAGGAAGGAAGGATGGAGGGAAGGAATCATGGAGAGAAAGGAAGGAAGGAAGGAAGGATGGAGGGAAGGAATCATGGAGAGAAAGGAAGGAAAGACGGAACAATATCAATTCCGTATTTTTTTTTTCCTACACCTGGATCACTCTGAATTTCTGGGGAACAGGGTGCTGCTGCTGCTGCTGCTGATGATGATGATGACGATGATAATAATGATGATGATGATGATGATGATGATGATGATGAAAGCACAGTGCGTGTATATAAACTGATAAATCCACATGAAACTTTGGTAATTCCCACTTACCATTTACTATGGGTAAAACACAACGTCAATTATTATTATTATTATTATTATTATTATTATTATTATTATTACTACTACTACTACTACTACAACTACTACCACCACCACTACTACTATTACCACCACCATTTTCTTCATTTTATTATTATTATTTATTATTATTATTATTATTATTATTATTATTATTATTATTACTACTACTACTACGACAACAACAACAACTACTACTACTACTACTACTACTATCACTGCCACTACTACTACTATTACTACTACTACTACTACTACTACCCTACATTCTACTTAGCCACGTCCTAGCAAACAGGATATCAAAAGAGCCAAGGAAAAAGGCAATCTCGATAACGCCATCTCTTATCTCAAATGTGTCCACCCAGCTCACTATAATAATAATAATAATAATAATGAGTAATAATAATAAAAATAATTATGGTAATAGTAATACAGTAAAAATAATGATAATAAGTCATCATCATCATCATGATCATCATCATCACCACCACTACCACCACCATCATCGTCACCACCCCCACCACCACCACACCACAAACCTCCCATCCTACTTCTCACAAACAAACATGAAATATACCCACAACAGGAAATACCTTACAAAAACTTTAACTCCTGGCTCTAAAAAATCTACCTCACTATCAAATCTAATCTCTGTCCCTCACTCTCTCCCTAATCAGGCTTTTGTTCCGCTATCAGAATCACAGGCAGGAAGAAGGAAGACAGAGTGGATTATTTATTATTATTATTATGACTTCCCACAGCCTTCATCTATATATCTATCAATTGCCAGACGCCTTAATCCCATACGAAGTGGCTACAAACAAATCGCCTCCACGTCGCCCTGTCCCACCCGCCATTTCACTGCCCTGCTCTCAGCTTACACCCCTCTCTCTCTCTCATATACCTCTCCACCCCATCTCTCCATCTCATCGTTGGCCTCCCCCTCCCTCTCTCCCCATCCACCTCACATACACTCTCCTCGTCAGTCTCTCACTTCATTCTGTGCCATATTATAGTACTGGTTGGCCGCTTCACCTGACCAAACATCCTGATCTGACTACCAAAACCCGGATAGGATTCAGAAAAAAGTGGGACTGAAGCTTTAGAACCACATGAGTTAGATGACTGAAATTTTGATGGCGTATACCTGGGATATGGCCAGAATACACTGCTTAATATTATCTTGATATAACAGAACAGAGGAAGGAAAAACAAATGAATAAAAAAATAGTCCAGATCGGATCATTATTCTCTGAAATCGCCTATGGTCAAAAATTCTGACTACTCCGGAAGACACAGAAGTAACCTAATTTTGCAAGAAAAAATAAAACTAGGGTGGACTTAATGATGTAGAGGACTTAAGGTGACATGCCTAAGATCAGTGACCTTGACCTCAGGGTGTCTTTACAGCTCGGCTTCTGGTAGGCAGTGGTTGTGAGAAGCTATCCTTTATCAAAATGGTCCTTGGGCAATTTTACGGCGTTCTAGTTACATTATTATTATTATTATTATTATTGTTGTTGTTGTTGTTGTTATGCTTTATCAAATTTGTCCATGGATAATTTTAAGGTGGTCTAGTTATATTACTTTTATTATTATAATTATTATTATTATTATTATTATCATTATTATTATTACTATTATTATTATTATCATCTTTTATTTACACCTTGAATCCAGTTATCCCCAAGTGGTATTGTATTTTCTGAGAGGGGGAGAGTAACGACTATCGCTTCTCACAGCTTCACGGCGAGATCATTCCCATTGTCAAATAAAACCAATGCGTATGAAATAAAACTAACGGACCAAAAATAAAAATAATAAAAATAAAGCATAAATAAAATAACGCAAAAATAAATATAAAATCACCGTTCTGAAATTATAACTAACTCTTAAGGAAAGGGAAGCAGCTCTCTTATAACATCACCTTGCGCCTCTTCCCTGTGTAGAGGTGAAAGTATTCGTAATCTCAAAGTATACTACGCAAAGAACAGGAGTTTACGTAGGAAAAGAAATGAACTAGGGGATTGGTACACA
This sequence comes from Coenobita brevimanus, assembly GCF_032717465.1. Lineage (NCBI taxonomy): Eukaryota > Metazoa > Arthropoda > Malacostraca > Decapoda > Coenobitidae > Coenobita > Coenobita brevimanus. Next base: position 37,081,299 of record NC_136957.1, on the reverse strand, counting down.
GAAACTTGACGCTGCTGGTATCAGTGAAAAATCTGGGTCATTACACTCAAGAATTTTTTAGCAGAATATCAGATACAAGGGTAGAATATTTGGCATCTTATTCCTGTATTATTCTGTTTATATGAGACGGTAAAAAATGTATTCGTGTGCTCCTATAGTCTGTTTACTCTTACCTGGCAGAGTTTTTCGTCCCTAAAGATAATAACAGATAATGATATATTTGTACATAGTTTCCTTGAGAGAGAGAGAGAGAGAGAGAGAGAGAGAGAGAGAGAGAGAGAGAGAGAGAGAGAGCCATGGCTAACGTGAGGGGTGTGGCAGGTGTGAAGGTTAAGGCAGGCGTGAAGGATAGGCAGGTGAGGCAGGTTAGGCAGGGGTGAGGCAGCGATGAAAAAGTGTGTGTGTGTGTGTGTGTGTGTGTGTGTGTGTGTGTGTGTGTGTGTGAGAGAGAGAGAGAGAGAGAGAGAGAGAGAGAGAGAGGTTACGCACATGTGTGGGAAGGGGTAAGGTAGGAATATTGGGAAGGGTGAGGCAGGTGTGTGGGGAGAGGTAGGGCAGGTGTGTGGGGAGAGGAAAGGCAGGTGTGTGGGGAGAGGTGAGGCAGGTGCGTGAGGAAAGGTAGGGCAGGCGTGTGGGGAGGGGTGAGGCAGGTGTGGGGAGAGCGGTGAGGCAGGTGTGTGGGGAGGGGTAAGGCAGGTGTGTGGGGAGGGGTAAGGCAGGTGTGTGGGGAGGGGTAAGGCAGGTCTTGGGTAAGGCAGGTGTGTGGGGAGGGGTAAGGCAAGTTAAGGGTGAGGCGGGTAAAAAATGAGGCAGCTATGAAGAGAGTGTGGGAGCCGTAAATAAAGGTACCTTAAGACAGGGTAGGGTTGAGGCAGAAGGATGAGGAAGGGAAAGGAAGGACAAAAATAAGACCACCGAGAGATAAGGTATGAAGGGAGACGATGAGGTAACACAGAAATAAGGTTTAAGAAAGTATAAGGCAGAGTAAGGGTGAATCAGGAGGGGGTGGGGATAAGGGGGGGATAAGGCAAGGATGAGGTGGGCTTGAAGGATGAGACAGCTAGAAGAATCAGGAAGGCGAGAGAGGTTAGCCAGGAAGAAGGATTACGACGCATGTGTAAGGCAGGTGGGAATGAGGCAGCGAGATAGGGAGGCAAGGTAGGAGTGAGGCAGGTGAGGGATGGGACAGAGAAAGAGTGTGTGGGGGTGGGGAGGAGGGGGTGGGGGAAAGAAGGGGTGGGGGCAGAAAGAGGAACAGGAGCATGTAAAGTGTCACAGAAATGGATGCCCCCTTGGATGAACACATGAAAAAAGGGACCCCCACCTCACTCAGGGTACAAACACAACCCAAATTACCTCACCTATCTCACCTGTAATCAAGAGACGCTTCATGGGGCGAAAATGGGGACAGGCGAATTTGGGAAGGGGTGTAGTGTGGTGTGGTGTGGTGTGGTTAAGTTGTAGAAAAGGGTGAGGTGGGGTGTGGGTCGGGTAGGGTTGGGGTGGGATGTGGTGTGGTGTGTGGTAAGGTGGAGTTGGCTGGTTTGGCACAGACTGACGTGATTGGATGAGGTGTAGATTGAGTGTGGCGAGGCGAGACGAGGTGAAGTCAGGTGTGGTGTGGTGAGAGGTGCTGTGGCAAAGGATGTTGTAGTGTAGTGTAGTGTAGAGCAGTGTAGTGTAGTGTAGTGTAGTGTAGAGCAGTGTAGTGTAGTGTAGTGTAGTGTAGTGTAGTGTAGTGTAGTGTAGAGCAGTGTAGAGCAGTGTAGTGTAGTGTAGTGTAGTGTAGTGTAGAGCAGTGTAGAGCAGTGCAGTGTAGTGTAGTGTAGTGTAGTGTAGTGTAGTGTGGTGTAGTGTAGTGTAGTGTAGTGTAGTGTAGTGTAGTGTAGTGTAGAGCAGTGTAGTGTAGTGTAGTGTAGTGTAGTGTAGTGCAGTGTAGTGTAGTGTAGTGTAGTGTGGTGTGGTGTGGTGTGGTGCAATATGGAGTGATATGGTATGGTGTGTGGTGTGGTGTATGGTTTGATATATGGTATAGAATGATGTATGAAACGGAACATAACAGAATATACTAAAGAAAAAACATTACCTACATATGGAAATTATATCCCACAATATACTATACAGATTTTAAGTATTTTAATACAACTATTTATTTCAACCTCTCGATGTAAAATAAAGAAAACATGTATAGATTGTGTTATTTTCATCTCGTTTCATATTGACATCGATAGTCCATGTGGATATTTCACACACACACACACACACACACACACACACACACACACACACACACACACACACACACACACACACACACACAACGAAATTGCGTTCAGTGTAAGCATATAAACAGCTCTCTTTCAGGTCAGACCGAAGCAGAAACAGTGTGATGGTCAGACGCAGTGCATAAAAAATAATCTTTATTAAGATGGTACGATTTTTGTATGTTTGTTGGTTTGTTTGTTACCGTAACACAGCGAAAACACCGCAACGCAGCACAATTTTTGTTAGTGCATGGTACCGTTAAAATGCTCTAACCCGAAGAAAAGAACAATATCCAGTACTATCGGGCCACCGATTCCCGAGTTATGACTCACTTCTGGCCTTTTGACATCGAGTGGAGGCCACCGAAGGCGACCTTTAAGCGAGTAATAATAATAATAATAATAATAAGAAGAAGAAGAAGAAGAAGAAGAAGAAAAAGAAAAAGAAGGAGAAGAAGAAGAAGACCGTATAACTGTCCAAGGACAATTTTGATAAAGAAAAAGTTCCCACATCCACTGCCCACAAGAAGCCGAGCTATAAAGAGACCTTGAGGTCAAGGTCACTGATCCCGTGCATGTCACCTTAGGTCATCAAAGTCTATAAGTTCACCAAGTTTGGTGGCTCTAGCTTTAATCCTTCATGGGAAAATTAGGTGACATACGGAATATGCGGAAAAGTCGCATATTTGACCCCCGGTGATCTCAGAGAATAATCAATCGGCAGGAACTATAATCCCTCGAAGCCTGCGTCCGCCTTAAGGCTATTTTGTAGTAAATTTTACGCTTCCTA
>NC_136957.1:37040745-37075745 GCF_032717465.1 Coenobita brevimanus | reverse complement strand
AAGTCATTAAAGAAACATTAGGATAAAAAGAGCCTGAGAGAGAGAGAGAGAGAGAGAGAGAGAGAGAGAGAGAGAGAGAGAGAGAGACACTTGCCTGCAAAACTCCCCTTCTCTCATTATGCTTCTTCATTATAATGCTCGTAAAACACACACACACACACACACACACACACACACACACACACACACACACACACACACACACACACACACACACACACACACACACACACACAGTCTTATCACTAGGGGGAGACTTGTTTGGTGACTCTCTCTCTCTCCCTCTCTCTCATCAACATCACTTTTTTCTCTCTGTATACTCTTTCTCTCCCCTCTCTCTCTCTCTCTCTCTCTCTCTCATCATCATCACTTTCTTCCATATGGATAGGATAACTTTCTCTTCCCTTTCTCTCTCTGATCATGACTTTCTTCCACTATCTCTTACCTAACTTTCTATTACCTCTCTCTCTCTCTCTCTCTCTCTCTCTCTCTCTCTCTCTTCCTTAAACAGTTCGTATATTATTGTCTCAGTTTTACGTCTGCTGTGTGTGTGTGTGTGTGTGTGTGTGTGTGTGTGTGTGTGTGTGTGTGTGTGTGTGTGTGTGTGTGTGTGTGTGTGTGTGTGTGTGTGTGTGTGTAAGCTCCCTAACACCTCTTCCTTAGCTATTTATTTTTGGATGTATGGTTAAAATAATTTTGTACGTTATTTATGCAGAGTATGGTAACACTGGAAGGATTTATGTTACACTTGAGAGGACAGTAGGGACGAAAATGCAAAATAAATCGCTTAGGAAAAGATGTCAGGGAGAACACCGGTCTAGAGGCCATATATGGAGGGAAAGACAGTGAAGGAGACGAGTTGCTGTGTATGTGTAAATGTGTACATGGATTTCTTTCCATGTATGTATGTATGTATGTGTATGTATGTATGTATGTATGTGTATTTATGTATGAATGTGTGTATGTATGTATGAATGTGTGTGCGTATGTATGTATGTATGTTTGTATGAAATGTATGTGTACGTGTATGTATGTATGTGTAGCCTCCCACTCAGACTCCTCGCCTAACTCCCCCCCCCCCGCCTCTCTCTCTCTCTAAGTTTCCCTCTTGACCTCGCTGATGCCATCCACTGCTCCCTCCCCCTCCAACCTCCCTCTCCACCCTTCCCTCCCCCTCCAACCCCATCCTCTCAGCCTCGACCTCCTTGCCATCCTGCTTTCCTCACACCCTCCCCCTTCCTCTTTCCCCTCCCCTTCGCCCTCCCTTTCCCTCCAACCCTCCCCCTCACCACAACAACAAGTGAAGACATCTTAGTATTAAAAAAAAAAAAAAAAAAAAAAAAGAGAGAGAGAGAGAGAGAGAGAGAGAGAAAGAAAAACTGTCTTTAATCTCTACGGTCATTAACCCCGCCTGCCAATAGACTTTCATATATTTCTTAACTTTTTTTTTTATTCTTGTTTATCTATTTCGTTTTGGATATTTTTACATTTATATTCACGACTATCTATTAACACACCAGTATATTAATGTCAGTCTGCCTTCATCTAACGGAACTGTGTCACCCTCAGAGCCTGTATACTTGTGTCGTGGTTGAAAGAGATACGCTGCAATAGGCTAGTCACGAAGAAGTGCTTTAAAAGGATGTCGAGCCACAGAACTGTCTTTTTCCTCCAACGACAGATTAACGCTACAGTATGCTAGTCACGAAGAAGTGCTACAGAAAGGATGCCGAGCTCGAAAACTAACTTTTTTCTCCAATAACAGATTAACGCTACAATAGGCTAGTCACGAAGAAGTGCTATAAAAGGATGTAGAGCCATGGCATTTGTCTTTGTCTGCCTTTGAGCTACATGAAATAAGATGCAAAAGGATGGAATTATGGGCCAAGTTAAAGTGAAAGGATTATACTTAAGTTTACCTTTAAATCTGATTACACCTGGCCTAAAGGGGTTACGGATCCTCGCCAGGTGAATATAAAAACACTATCATCCGTATTCCCGTCGCTTGAGACTCCCTAACACATTTTCCATGGCGATTTGTTTTGCTTATTACACGTTATTATCGTCTTTTCTATCTATCTATTACCAGACGCCTTATTATACGTTACTATCGTCTTTTCTATCTACCTATTGCCAGACGCCTTAATCCCGTAAGGGGTGGCCACAAAAAAATCGCCTCCATGTCGCCCTGTCCCCCGCCATTTCACCGCCCTACTCCCAGCTTTCACTCCCCTCTCTCATATACCTCTCCACTCCATCCATCCATCTCATCCTTGGCCTTCCCCTCTCTCTCCCCCCTATACACTCTCCTCGTCAGTTTCTCGCTTCAATCATGCCCATATCGCCATACTCTGCACAAGTAGGGAACAAAATTATATTAACTAGCCGAATCCTAAAATAAATCGCTGAGAAAGAGATGCTAGGGGTCTCTTTAACAGACTATAATTGTGCAAGTAGTGATGACAGTGGTATCCTACTTTCCTAAGACCCCCCCCCCTCCTCCGCAAACCCTGGAACCCCCTCCTCTTCATCACCACAACATGCATCGCTACACTCTTGCAACATCAATGCACACACACACACACACACACACACACACACACACACACTCTCTCTCTCTCCCTCTCACACACACACACACACACACACACTCTCTCTCTCTCTCTCTCTCCCTCTCACACACACACACACACACACACACACACACACACACACACACACACACCTCATATATCTACTCTGTGTATCACGTCAATCCCAGGAAGTAACATGAAGGCAGATAGCAAGTAAGTAATGGGGCCTCACTTCAATGGGGAGGCGGACACGGAGAATGAGGTGTGCAGGAGGGAGACTGAGGAGGAAGGGAAGGGAGTAAGATGGAGCGAGGAATAAATATGAGTAAGAAAATGTTGACGGATGGATGGATAGATGCACACACACACACACACACACACACACACACACACACACACACACAATGAGAGAGAGAGAGAGAGAGAGAGAGAGAGGGCAGCTCCAGTACTCACTCGCTTTCTCTAGACCGGTTTCGCTACCACCTGCACTGCACACTCACCTGTAATAAAAGAAATACAGGTTAGCTACGTAATTAACAGATCCAATATTTTTAAATTAATATATAGACAAGCGCTGAATTAACTACCTACAATAATCACAGCAACGTAATTAACAGGCCACAATGAAAACGAGGTGATGACATTTTTGCATCTGAAATGAGACATCTCAAAAAGGGGCATCTAAAAAAAAAAAGATATCTGCAAAGACATCTAAAAAATCTAAAAACAGAAAAAAAAAAGGGATATTTAAAAAGGGGACACTTCGAAAAAAAACTCAAAAAAGGACATCTCAAAAAGGGATATTTACAAAACAGGAATATCAAAAAGAGACACCTCAAAAAAGAACACAAAAAAAGGGCACCTCAAAAATGTTCACCTCGAAAAGGGGCATCTCAAAAGGACACAAACACACCGTATCGCTCCTCTCGCAGTGCCTTAAATTCCGCAACACATGAGGAAACAAGAATACAACTCAGAGAACGCATACCTCCACCATCATCTATAACATCTCAGATCACCACCAAAATTTAATCATCTCTTCTTTGGCCCACGACCCACATATCCAAAAAACTTTACTTAATCCATAACATTTTTTTTTTTTACATCTTGTGAACAGACAGACAAACACAGGTGACTACATAACCCCCTCCAAACTCCGTATTTCGGTAAACGTACATAATATCCTGCTGTTAACCATAATCTCACGTCAGACACATGGATTTTACCTGATGGGAGAGCCTGTACATTAAGAGGTCAAAGAACAACAACATAAAATCGAGCTGAATACAAAAGAGACATGAAATTACAGCAGAAATACAAACATATGGAGGAGCGACGCTGTAATCTTTGTATCCGATCTCCTTGAAGCTTCAGGCGACAATACTTTTTCAGGTGACTGTACCGTATGACCGGGCAAGGGGTGAGTTTAGCCCCCCTCCAGGTAACTTACACCTGACACACACACCTGTCAAACACCTGTCACACGCACCTGCTTTTTCTTTGATAAATTTAAGGCATGAATTTAATTATGAGAATCCGTGAGTGTTGATGAGGCAAAAGGTGAGTTTAGGCCTCCTTCAGGTAAGCCACACCTCACACACACACACACACACACACACACACACACACACACACACACACCTGCCTTTTCTTTGGTAAATAGAAGGCATGAATTTAATTATATGTATCTGTGAGTGTTGATGAAGTGAACAGGTGAAGCAAATGAGAGAGTAAGGTGAGTAATTTGATAGATAGACAGGTAGATAGATACAAAGATAAAGGGCGAGCTCAGACTGCCTCAAGAAACACTACCACACCTGCTCCACACACCTGTTGATTCTTAGAGAGAGAGAGAGAGAGAGAGAGAGAGAGAGAGAGATACCGTTACTATGCTGTGAGCCAAAGTCAGGACTTGTTACTGGCTCCTTCCTTGGTGTACTCCTTAAGATACTGCCCACTTTCTTAACACTTCATTGGCACTTCACGCAACTTTACACTTTACTTAAATACCCAATGTCTCATCACTGTCATCTTCTCTCATTTTTATTTCTTCTCCTCCTCCTCTCATCATTATTTCTTCCTCTCCTCCTCTCATCCATATTTCTTCCTCTCCTCCTCTCATCTTTATTCCTTCCTCTCCTCTTCTCATCATTATCCTCTTCTCCTCTCATCATCATCATCTCTTCCCTCATCATAATCATACTCCTCTCTCTCTCTCTCTCTCTCTCATCCTAGGTCAAAAGGGTTCAAGAGGCACAAGGACACCGGACCCTCAATTTCACCTTGACCTTCGATATGTAAGGACCAAAACAGCATCACTTTTTCCCATATATAATTCTCTCTCTCTCTCTCTCTCTCTCTCTCTCTCACACACACACACACACACACACACACACACACACACACACACACACACACGAGAACCACGTCAGTCAGCACCTGTCACCTCATTACACTGACAGCAAACAGACAGGAACATTTCTATCTACTGCTGTTAGAGGTGAAAAAAGAGAGAGAGAGCCATTTGCTGAAGACATGAGATACAAATTGTGTGTGTGTGTGTGTGTGTGTGTGTGTGTGTGTGTGTGTGTGTGTGTGTGTGTGTGAGAGAGAGAGAGAGAGAGAGAGAGAGAGAGAGAGAGAGAGGCTGTGGTGGTGAGTGGTGTTAGTGGTGGTGAGGAGTGGTAGTGGTGGTAGTGGTAATGAGTGGTTGTGGTACTGAGAGTGGTAGTGGTAATAAGAGTGGTGGTTGTGGTGGTGAGTGGTGGTTGTGGTGGTGAGTGGTGGTGAGTGGTGGTAAGTGGTGGTTGTGGTGGTGAGTGGTGGTGGTGGTGGTTGTGGTGGAAAGATCAGACAGTGTACATGACTTGGGGTAGGGGTGGGGGAGGGGGTGGAGGTTGAGTGGGGGGGCTTTATGACCCTCGGAAGGTCATGCAGGCTCCACTACTCCCCCCCCTACCCCCACTCCACATACCCCGCTTGCCCCCTCCTACTTCCCCCCTCCCGTTACCACCCATAACCCATCTGTCTATCCCCCATCCACTGCCCCATTCTATCCCCCTCCCCCCTCCCTCCCCATATACCCCACTCTATTCCACCCCAACCCCACTCTCCCCCAACTATTCTATCAGTCTACCCCTCTCGTCCTCACCCCAACCCACACATCCGTCTACCATCCCCTCCCTCTTCTGCTTCCCTTGCCCCCATCTAACCCCTCCCTCTCCAGTACCCCCCACAACCCGTCTGCCCCCCCTCTCCCCCACCCCCCTCGTCTAGCCACCCCCCTATGTCGTGACCCCGGGCACCTCAGCGTGTGTACATGTGTTTCCATGTGTATGTGTATATCTATGTACGTACGTGTGTATGTATGTATCGATCTAGCCTACCTATCTATCTATCTATCCATTCTTTTATGTACTGTAACTGTAATGGTCCAGAATGAAGACCGTTGTAGGATGGGACCACCTTCTCGGAGGGAGAGTGGTAGATGGAATTAACCCTTTCCCATGCTGGCAAGGTACGAATGAGGATGTGGTACCCGTAGTAAGCTTGATGCAGGTGAATATAGTGTGTGTGTGTGTGTGTGTGAGAGAGAGAGAGAGAGAGAGAGAGAGAGAGAGAGAGAGAGAGGTTAAAGCCCCGTTGGTGTCTTCAGGTCACATCCCTTGATTGACCTTTTCACTCCTAACACAGTCCTCTTCCTCCTCCTCTTCTTCCTCTTCCTCTTGCTCATTCTTCCTCCTCCTCCTCCCGTTCTCTCTCTAATCCATCTTCCTGCTCTTCTCTTCCTCCTCCGCCTCTTCTTTTCTGGCACCTCTCTCTTCCTTTTCTTCTCACCTCTTCTATCTTCTCATATTCCTGTTCTTCCTCCTCTTTCGCTTTTTGCTCCTCCTCCTTATACTTTATCTCTTGTTCCTCCTCCTTTCTTCCTACTCTCTGCCTTCCTCCTCCTCCTCCTTCCTACCCCCTCCTCCTCCTTCCTACTCCCTCCTCCTCCTCCTCCTCCTCCTCGTCTGTCTAGTCTCGCTTTGTTTATCTTGTCTTCATCTGCTTGTTTATTCCTTGCTCTCACCTCTTCCCCCTCCTCCTCTTCTCTTCCCGTCTTCCTTTCTCTCTTCCTTTTTCTCCTCCTCTTCCTCTTCCCGCCTTTCTTCCTTCCTTTCTCTTCTTCTTCTCCTCTTCCCGTCTTCCTTCCTCCCTTACTTCTTCTCTTCCCCTTCCCGTCCTCCTTTCCTTCTTATTCTCTCTTCCTTCCCTTATTTCTCTCCTCCTCTTCCACTTCCTGTCTTTCTTCCCTTCATACTGTCTCTTCCTTCTCCTCTTCCTCTTCTTCCTGTTCCTCCCTTCTTTTCCACTCTTTCCTCTTTCTGTACATCCCTTTCGGCTAACCTTTTCGATCTTCCCAAAGTTTCCTCTTGCCCAGTCTTCTTCCTCTTCCTACTCCTCCTCCTCTGCCTACTCCTCCTCTTCTTTTCTTCTCTTCCTCCTCCACTTATATTCCTTCCTTACCAAGTATTCTTTCTCCTCCTCCCCTTACTCTTGTTATTCCTCTTCTCTACACCTCCTTCTCCTCTTCCTCTTCATTTTTGTCTTGTCCTCAACTCCCCTCTTCCTCCTCCTCCTCCTCCTCTTACTTTTGTGTCCTCTTCCATATGCCTCTTCCTCCTCTTCTTTACCTCATCTTCCTACTCTCATGTAATTTTTTTCATCATTTCTCTTCTTTGCTATCCTTGTCTTATTCCAGTAGTTTGGTTACTCTTTTAGGAGCTGCCTAGCATGGGTCAACTGGCCTACTGCAGTTATCCTCTCTTCTTATGCTCATCATCATCATTATCATCTTTCATCATCATCATTTTCATCATCTTTTTCTTCTTCGTCTTTTTATTATTATTATTATTATTATTATTATTACTACTACTACTACTACTACAACTACGGTACTACTACTGCTACTACTATTATTATTATAACAACAGCAACAATAACAACAACAACAACGGTACTAATACTATTACTACCATTGCTCCTACTACTACTACCACCACCACCACCACCACCACCACTACCACTACTACTACAATCCTCCTCTTCCTCATTTACATTTCTTCCAAACATCTTCAACATTTTATTTCACTACATTGTCCAAAGTCTTGTAAAAATAAATAAATTAATTAATAAATACATACATGAGTCACCCCTTACTTTCTCTCCTCATGAAGACTCACTTATACGGACATGAACTAGACTGCATACAGGAGGTGGGGTGGGGTGGGGTGGGGTGGGGTGGGGTGGGGTTTGGTGGGGTGGGGTGGGGTGGGGTGGGGTTTGTTGCTGGGGAAAGGTTAAGTTGGGGGGGTGGAGTGGGGGTGAGGGATGGCGAGGAGGAGGATGGGCAGGAGAGTGAGAGAAAGGAAGGCGAGGGAAAGAAAAGTGGGGATGGGTAGGGTGGGGGTTGGAGGAGGAGATGGGGGGTTCGCTGCTGGGGAAGGGTTATGTGGGGGGAGGAGTGGGTGATGGGGTGGGGAGGGGATGAGGGGGGAACAGGGGATGAGGGGATAAAACACAGAGAAAAAGGAGGGAAGGGAGAAGAGTAAAGTTGGGGAAGGTTGGGGGTTTGGGGTGGGGATGAGGTTGTTGCTGGGGGAGTTTAGTGTGGGGTGGGGAAGAGCAGAGAAGGAGGAAGGGGTTGGAGAGTGAGAGAAAGGAAGGAGAAGGAGAGTAGGGATGGGTAGGGTTGGGTTGGGGAGGGAGTGGGGTTTGTTGCTGGGGAAAGATTTAGTGTGGGGTGGAGTGGGGTTGGTGAGGAGGGGAGAGAGGGGTGGGGTGGGGTGGGGTGATGTTGGGATAAGGATAGCAGTGTTGAGGGTGGATGTATGTGACGTCAGAGAGAGAGAGAGAGAGAGAGAGAGAGAGAGAGTTGCTGGTAAAGTCTGCAGGGGGTCAGAGGTGTGTACGGAGGGGGAGGGGGGTTGTGATGTCCCCTCCCCCCTCCCCCCAACACACATACAAAGAGGGTGGTGGTGCAATGCTTGAGATTCTGGGGTGGGGGGGGGGGTTAATGTTAGTGTATACAGTCTGGTGTGCGTGTGTGCGTGAGAGAGAGAGAGAGAGAGAGAGAGAGAGAGGAAAGGGAAAAGTATAAAGGGAGACAGAAATGAGGAAGGAAGGAAGGTAGGAAGACAAGGAAAGGGGATGACAGGAAGGAAGGAGGGAAGGAAAGAAAGCTATAAATATCCTTGAAGTAATAATGTAAATAAAAGGAAGGAAGGAAGGAGGGAGGGAAGGAAGGAAGGAGGGACAAAAGGAATGAAAGAAGGAGGGAGGGAGGGAGGTGAGGGAAGGAAGGAAGGAAAGTAAGTTGTACATGTATATCTGAAGTAATGCACACAAATGAAGGAAGTAAATGAAGAAAGGAAAGGAAGGAAGGAAGGCAGGAAGGAAGGAAATGAAGGATGGAAGGAAATGAAGGAAGGAAATGAAAGAAGGTTGTATATGTCCTTCAAGTCATGCTGGTGTGGGTGACTTCTTGTGCTAGACTTAAAAGGTTATCAGAGGAACAATATACTTCTTCCTTCACTCCTTACTTCCTTCTTCTATCTTTCACTTCTTCCTTGCCTCTATCTTTCACTCCTTCCTTCCTTCCTTCTATCTTTCCTTCCTTCCTTCCCTCTCACTCCTTCCTTTCTTCCTACATCTTTACATTTCTTCCTTCATCTCCACTCTTACTTCCTCCTTCGCCCCTTTCTTTCCTTCCCTTATCACTTCCTCGTCTATTTCCTTCCTTCTTTTTCCTTTCCTCTTTATTTCCTTCCTTCCCTCCCCCTTTTTGCTTCCTCCTATCTCTACTTTTTACCTTCCTTCTTTCTTACTCTTTCTTTTCTCCTTCCTCTTCTTTCATTACTTCCTCTTTCCTCTTAACTACCTCCTTACAACCTATTTCTTTATTCCTAATCGTTACTATCCAACTCCTTCCCTTCCTTCATTCTCCTTCCTTCCTTCAATCTTTTCACTCTCTCTTTCCTTCCCCATATTCCTAATTAATTTCCATCTGTCATCCTGTTTATTAAAGTGTCTCTATATATCTATCATTATATCTATTTTCAACGAGAGAGAGAGAGAGAGAGAGAGAGAGAGAGAGAGAGAGAGAGAGAGAGAGAGAGAGAGAATGCCTAGAATATTAAGCAGAGGAGTGAGTGAGGTCAGGGCTAAGGAATGGAATGACATAGGCAGCCAAAACATAAAGCAGAAAGTTAAAGAAAATATAAAGAAAATGGTAAGGAAAGAATGACATAAGAAGGAGAGTAAGAAAAGAGATGACACTAGTAAATTATATATATGGAAATGTGTCTATTGTTGTCATTATCACTGTTATATTTTGGTTACTCTTATAATCATATTTATTTGGATACTTTCTTTCCTAGCTTCAGTATAAGGGAGTCTGATTTATTATTATTATTATTATCATTATATTACTGCTACTACTTCTACTTCCACTACTACTGCTATTATTATTATTATTATTATTATTATTACTCCTCGCCAAGATAAATTCATATAGGATGCTTCAGGGCAACACTAAGGAACTCTACGGAATGTGATCGCCATGTTTCAAACCATCGATCTTAATTTTATTCCTTGACACTGTACAAGACTTTTGCTGACAGCTGGGGCCTTTCACCATCCACTCACCCGATGTACCGTAATGTTACCTGCAGGACACCGAGACAGGACGCTGGGTGGTAACCATGTCAAAGAAGGACCCCCGGAAGGAATGTGCTCGAACTGTGGATTTACTATTCATATATTTTTCACAATGCCGCTCAGGGAAGAGAGACTGGTTACCTTCTCCTTTAAATTTTCGCACTACTTAGCCTAGCCCCGGGCCCCTACGCTCACAGTTGGGAAATGGCTGAATGATGGATGGATTATTGGCTATCCTTGCATTCCATCATACTTTCAACAAATTTAATCAACATATTCTTGACTCACCTGCAACTTAACCAAAAAAAAAAATATTCTCCATGATTTCCCCATTATTATTATTATTATTATTATTATTATTATCATTATTGTTATTATTACTGTTGTTATTATTATTACTATTGTCATTACTGTTATAACTTGTTGTTGTTGTTATTATTATTATTATTATTATTATTATTATTATTATGTCAATCAATGGACACATCCACAGAAAGATACGTCGACAGACTGAGAGATAGACATAGGTAGGAAGATAGACAGATAGATAGGAGCGAAGTTTTTTAAAATAAGAAATTGATACAACAAAGGGAGGGTGAAAGAGGGGAGGGGAGGGGAGGGGAGGGGAGGGGAGGGGAGGGGAGGGGAGGGGTGAGGAGGGGAGGGGAGGGGAGGGGATGTGGAAGTGAAAGATAAGGTAGTAAAGAAAAATGACATGGCAGGCTTGGATAAAAATACTGTATGAGAGAGAGAGAGAGAGAGAGAGAGAGAGAGAGAGAGAGAGAGAGAGAGAGAGAGAGAGAGAGAGAGAGAGAGAGAGAGAGAGAGAGAGACGCAATTACCCTCTAAGCTGTTTGGGTGACGAAGCAAAGAAGAAACAATACTGATAAACGAGGGAGGAGGGGAGGGGAGGGGGAGGGGGAGGGAAGGGGAGGGGGAGGGAAGGGGAGGGGAAGAGGGGAATAACAAGAGACCAGGAAATGGGGGAGAGGGGACGGAGAAGGGGAAGAAATGAAAGTTGGAGAGAGAGAGAGAGAGAGAGAGAGAGGAAAACCGGAAAAGTAAGGGTTGGGATGAGAAAGAATATGAAAAAAAAAAAAAAAAAAAACAGAAGAAGGAGGGAAGAATTAAAAAAAAAAATGGATGGGGAGAGAGGGAAGAAGGGGAGGGAAGGGAAAGAATGTGGAGGGGAAAGAAAAAAGAGAGAGAACGAAGATGGATGGAGGGAGGAGGATAGAAAGAGATGAGGGAGGGAGGAGGGGAGGAGAAAATTGATGGGGAAAGGGGGAGGGAGGATGGATGGATGGATGGGTAGATAGATACATAGACAGATAGATAGATACAGACAGACAGAGATAGATAGACGGATGGATGGATGGGAGAGACGGAGGAAAAGGAACAAGGGAAAGAGAGAAGGGGGAGGAGGGAGGAAAGGGGTGGTTAAAGAGGAGGAGGCGGAGGGGTGAAGGGAAGGAAGGAGAGAACGGAGGAAGAAAGAAAAATGGATAGAAGGAAGAGGCGAAGGAGAGAGAGAGGGAAGGAGGGAGGGAGGGAAGGAAGAACACGAATGGGTAAAAAGGAGGGTCAAAATAAATGGAGGGGAGGGGAGGGGAGAGAAGGTGGAGGAGGAAGGAAAGCGGGGGGGGGGGGTCCAGACAATTTAAACCCCTCCCTTTGTAAATAATAACTTCCTTTGTCTCATCTTCCATGCATTTCATTTCTTTGTCTGTCAGCCTGGCAAAATGAGGGCTTTATATACCACTCCCTTAAATGCCACTCCTTTAAATGCCGCTTCTTTAAGTGCCACTCCTTTAAATACCCCTCCTTTAAATGCTATTCCTTTAAATCTCGCCTTTAAATGCCACTCCTTTAAATACCTCTCCTTTAAATGCCACTCCATTAAATACCGCTCCTTTAAATACCTCTCCTTTAAATGCCACTCCTTTAAATACCTCTCCTTTAAATGCCATTCCTTTAAATACCTCTCCTTTAAATGCCACTCCTTTAAATACCTCTCCTTTAAATGCCACTCTATTAAATACCGCTCCTTTAAATACCACTCTCTTAAATTGTGGTTACTAAGGTCTCATTTACATATACATACATACAAACTACCAGTACATACATATATACATACACATAAATACATACATATATCCATGCATAAATACCCACATATCATCTGTACATACTTACAAACTTTTATTTTTCACTAATCTAGAGAGAGAGAGAGAGAGAGAGAGAGAGAGAAACTAACATTGCGTACTACGTTAAAAATATCCCACCTCGACCCTTTCCCAGGAGAGAGAGAGAGAGAGAGAGAGAGAGAGAGAGAGAGAGAGAGAGAGAGAGAGAGAGAGAGAGAGAGAGAGAGAGAGAGAGCAGGGGGGGGGGAAACACTGTCAATGGTTGGAGCTCACAGACTAAACACACGTAAAGGCGAAGAAAGAAGGCTGGAAAGGTGTTGGTATTGGGGAAATGTGTTGGTATTAGGTGCGGACTGGTTTGGGAAAGCTGTTGGCACAGGGAAAATCAGTTGAGGATATTACACACACACACACACACACACACACACACACACACACACACACACACAGAATCGCGTCCTTCCTTCCCCCCGCGTCAACCTGAAACCACATAACTGATGCTTGTGATAAAAGGGCATCGTCTGTGACACTCAGTTTTTATTTATTTATTTATTTTTTAAATCGTGGCGAAGATGCACTTGACAGGATGATGATGATTGGCTGGATGCAACATTACTTCATAATCTCATTACTCCCTGGCATTATTAACTGGCAACATATATCTGAGGGGGAAAGTTGGGTTAGTCAGTGTTATTTGGGCACGTTGCATTCAGCCAATCACCACCTACCTGTCAAGTGCATCTTCGTCTCAATAAATGAACAAAAAAAAAAAATAGTGTAATAAAAACGATGGGAGTCCAAAATACCGTCATGAAAGGGTTCCAGGGATATTTTTGTTCGTGGCAGGTGCGCTGGAACAGGTGTATGGGTGTATGAATAGAAGCTTCGAAGGGATGACTGGATTGTGTCTTATGTTCAATACTATTCTCTTTTCCAGTCATTACCAAAACGTTTTAAATACACACTTCATGTATAACACACCCCATTTATAACGCACAGATAAATAGATAGATAGATAAGGTTATATTCGACACTCATAATCCACGATACAGCGAACATCTATAGTCGAAGCTTCGTCTATTTTTATCATCAGCAAACCATATGTAAACAAACGAGTCAGTATTGTATATAAACTGGTATATATACGGGAGAGAGAGAGAGAGAGAGAGAGAGAGAGAGAGTCGGCAGCGGAGGTGACGTCAGCCTTCAACATCCAAGGTTTCCCGCTGAAGTCATGCACAGATGCAGGAAGGGGGGTAGGGGAAAGGGGGAGGGGGTCGAGGGGTAGGGGAAAGAGGGAGGGGGTCGAGGGGTAGGGGGTCGAGGGGTAGGGGGTCGAGGGGTAGGGGAAAGGGGAAAGGGGGAGGGGGTCGAGGGGTAGGGGAAAGAGGGAGGAGGTCGAGGGGTAGGGAAAAGGGGGAGGGGGTCGAGGGGTAGGGGAAAGGGGGAGGGGGTCGAGGGGTAGGGGAAAGGGGGAGGGGATCAAGGGGTAGGGGAAAGAGGGAGGAGGGCGAGGGGTAGGGGAGAGAGGCAGGGGGTTGAGGGGTAGAGGAAAGAGGAAGAGGGTCGAGGGGTAGGGGAAAGAGGGAGGAGGTCGAGGGGTAGGGGAAAGAGGGAGGGGGTCGAGGGGTAGGGGAAAGAGGGAGGGGGTGGAGGGGTAGGGGAAAGAGGGAGGGGGTGGAGGGGTAGGGGAAAGAGGGAGGGGATCAAGGGGTAGGGGAAAGAGGGAGGGGATCAAGGGGTAGGGGAAAGAGGGAGCGGGTCGAGGGGTAGGGGAAAGAGGGAAGGGGTCGAGGGGTAGGGGAAAGAGGGAAGGGGTGGAGGGGTAGGGGAAAGAGGGAAGGGGTGAAGGGGTAGGGAAAAGAGGGAGGGGGTCGAGAGGTAGGGGAAAGGGGAGGAGGTCGAGGGGAGGAGGTCGAGGGGAGGGGGTCGAGGGGTAGGGGAAAGAGGAAGGGGGACAGGGGTAGGGGAAAGAGGAAGGGGGACAGGGGTAGGGGAAAGAGGAAGGGGGTCAGGGGTAGGGGAAAGTGGGAGGAGGTCGAGGGGAAGGGGACAGGGGGAGGGGGTCGAGGGGTAGGGGAAAGAGGGAGGGGGTCGAGGAGTAGGGGAAAGGGGGAAGGGGTCGAGGGGTAGGGGAAAGAGGGCAGGGGTCGAGGGGTAGGGGAAAGAGGGAAGGGGTCGAGGGGTTGGGGAAAGAGGGAAGGGGTCGAGGGGTAGGGGAAAGAGGGAGGGGGGTCGAGGGCTAGGGGAAAGGGGGAAGGGGTCGAGGGGTAGGGGGAAGGGGTCGAGGGGTAGGGGAAAGAGGGAGGGGGTCGAGGGGTAGGGGAAAGAAGGAGAGGGTCGAGGGGTAGGGAAAAGGGGGAGGGGGTGAAGGGGGAGAGGGATTAACACAGCAAGGGGTGGGGAGGAGGGGGTGTTTGTGATAATGAGGATAATGAAGATGATGATAAGGAGGGCGGGGAAAGGACAGGGGAGGGGTTTTATGGGGTTGGTGGGGTGGTAATGATGGTGGTGATAAGGGAAAGGGAGATGCAGGCTTAAAGGAAAACTGGGGTGATGATGACGATGATGATGATGATGATGATGATGAAAACAATTATGACAGAAGTGATAAAAGACAATAATAACAACGATGATGATGATGATACTGATAATGATTATGATGGATGATGATGCTGAGGGCGTGGGTGGGGGGGGGTCAGGGTGGGAAAGGAGGTGAGGGGGAAGAGGGAGTGTACCAAGGCCTCCCCTCTATTTCCGTACCTTGAGGCTGGTGAGGGAGGAGGGGCCGGGTGAGGGTTATAAGACATTCAATTATTCATGACACTGACATATTTTTCCTCACTCTTTTCAGCACCAGATGAAGTGGAAAGGTATAAGAGAGGGTGTGAGCTGCGGATAAGGCAGCAAAATGGCAGGGGACAGGGCGACCTAGAGGCGATTTGTTTGTGGCCGCCCCTTACGGGATCAAGGCGTCTGACTATACAAACAGATAAGACAGATGGATAGATAGAGTAGAGGAGTTAGTTTTTCTTAGATTCATAAACAGACATAATATGAACACAGGTTGCATACCTGTGCTAAGTTTGTCGGTACTTAATTAATTATCTATCAATCTGTCTACTTACCTACCTACCTATCTACCGACCTACCTACCTATCTATCTTTCTACCTATATAACTACCTATCTATCTTTCTACCTATCTATCTACAGTATATATATATTCACTCCCAGACCTTGGCATGGTCGTAGAGATACCTTGAGCTTACCTGGATCACCAAAGCTTATCCCGAAGTGAGGCAGTGGCAGTAAATCCAGGTGATCAGGACAGGTAGTGTGGCGCTCTCTCTCTCTCTCAATCTCTCTCTCTCTCTCTCCCTCAATCTCTCTCTCTCTCTCTCCCTCAATCTCTCTCTCTCTCAAGTGCCTAAATCACTCCCACATTCACCTGTGCACGTGGTAATGCACATGAACGTACAGATCAGCAGATACGCGCGTGAGTGTGGGTGAGGGGGGAAGAGGAGGTGTAAGACAGGAGTGGGGGAGGAGGGGAAGGGGAAAGAGGGGAAAGAAGCGAGAGGGTGATGGACGAGAGGGATTGGGGAGAGGAGGGGGGGAGGGAGAAAAGTGGAAGGGGGAAAAAAGGAAGGGAAAGATAGGTGGGAAGAAGTAGGAGGAGGGAAAGGGATGGGTGAGGAGAGGGAAGGGGGAGGTGGAGGAGGGAAGGGAGGAAAGGCGAGAGGGGGGAGGGGAGAAAAGGGGGGGATGTCACGTGCCCCTCCCCAACATTCCAAACACCCCACTTCCAAAAAGCTGTCAAGTTTAATAATATACTGAGTTATTTTGGCACACTGATATATTGGCCTCTCTCTCTCTCTCTCTACGATAGCAACAACACAAGCATTTTACTGCCTATATAACTGCATAGGCCTACAGATTAAATCACCAAATTGTAATGTATGTGGTAAAACTAGTCTTTGCTTATGGGCAGGATCGTATAAATCAATGCAACAATTACTAGTGCACACGCAAAATGTACATATAATAGAGTTAAGTAGTATATGTTGAACTAATTATACTCTTATAAGTTAGACGGCGTGGAGCCTGCGTATGCACCCTCATCCCTTTGAGATAATGTAAATATCACTGTAATTTTATTTTTTTTGTAAATATCACCGTAATTTTATCATTATCTCAATCAAATTATCAATCTCTCTCTCTCTCTCTCTTTCTCTCTCTCCAAAAACCTGTCAACTTTAATATACATTGAGTTATTTTGGTACATTCCTTAGCTACATTGGCATCCTCTCTCTCTCTCTCTCTCTCTCTCTCTCTGTACATGATTTTTCCCTCCCGTCTGCCTGGCCTCCCCCCCCCCACTCTCACTCTCAGGAATGCAGCCTCTGTGTTTACGCATACAGTGTGCCAAGAGAGTGGGGGGAGGCAGGCATGGTGGGGGATTAAAAGGCAAGGAGAGAGAGGGAGAGGGGGAGGGGAAAGGGGGGAGAGGGGGAGGGGAAAGGGGGGAAAGGGGGGAGAGGGGGAGGGGAAAGGGGGGAAAGGGGAGGGGAAGGAGGGGAAAGGGGGGAAAGGGGAGGGGAAGGAGGGGGAAGGGGAGAGGGTGGGGAAGGAGGGGAAAGGGGGGAAAGAGGAGGGGAAGGAGGGGGAAGGGGAGAGGGTGGGGAAGAAGGGGGAAGGGGGCAGGGGGAGGGGGGTGGGGAAAGGGGAGGGGAAGGAGGGGAAAGGGGTGAAAGGGGAGGGAAAGGAGGGGGAAGGGGAGAGGGTGGGGAAGGAGGGGAAAGGGGGGAAAGCTGAGGGGAAGGAGGGGGAAGGGGAGAGGGTGGGGAAGGAGGGGGAAGGGTTGGGGAGGGGAAGGAGGAGGAAAGGTTGGGGAGGGGAAGGAAGGTGAAAAGGAAAGGGAAGGGGAGAAGGGCGATTGAGGAGAAGAGAGGGGGAGGGACAGAGGCATGAGGAGAGAAGTAAGACGGGGAGGGGAAGAATGGGGAGGGGAGGGATGGGGAGAAGGGAGGAGATGAGGAAGGGGAGAGAGGAGACAGGGGGAGGGGAAGGGATAGGCCAGAGGAAGAGGAGGAGGGACAGGAGGGAGGAGAGAAGGAAAGGAAAAGAGTCGAGGGAAGGGATGGGGGGAAAGGAGAGGAGGGAAGGGAGGGGGAAAAGGAGAGGAGGGAAGGGAGGGGGAAAAGGAGAGGAGGGAAGGGAGGGGGAAAAGGAGAGGAGGGAAGGGAGGGGGAAAAGCAGAGGAGGGAAGGGAGGGGGAAAAGCAGAGGAGGGAAGGGAGGGGGAAAAGCAGAGGAGGGAAGGGAGGGGGAAAAGCAGAGGAGGGAAGGGAGGGGGAACAGGAAAGGAGAGGAGGGAAGGGAGGGGGAAAAGGAGAGGAGGGAAGGGAGGGGGAACAGGAGAGGAGGGAAGGGAGGGGGAACAAGAGAGGAGGGAAGGGAGGGGGAACAAGAGAGGAGGGAAGGGAGGAGGAAAAGGAAAGGAGAGGAAGAAAGGGGGGAAAGGAAAGGAGAAGAGGGGAGGGGGAAAGGAAAGGAGAAGAGGGGAGGGGGAAAGGAAAGGAGAGGAGGGAAGGGGGAAAGAAGAGGAGGGAGGGGAAAGGAGTAAAGCTCAATCCCTCAAACCCCTCTTAGCTTCCCAGATGAGGAAAATCGTCTAGCGGAACACCCCCCTCCCAAAAAAAAATAGCTAAGTCGCCCCCTCAAAATCTTAAGAAATAACGTAAGAAAAATTTTAAGCCCTTTTCCTAAGCACATGTCTTTACTCCTTTATTTCTTTCTCCAGACGATTTCCTTAAGTTAGGGGATTCTTTAATAAATAAGTGGGTTGGATATGGTCTTTATTTCGTCCTTTATTTATCCGATATTAACCTGTTTATTTGTCCTTTATTTCTTCCTTTATTTACTTCTTTATTTACCTCTATTTATACTTTATTTATCCATTTATTAACCTCTTCTTTATTTATCCTCTACCTCTTCATTGCTTTATTTATCCCTTTATTTACGTTCCCTATTTATTCCTTTATTGGCCCATTTATCTCTATTTATCCCTTTATTTATCCCTATCCCTAATTTTATCCCTTTAATTACCTTTGTTTACCTTTATTCTTTACCCCTTTATTAAACCCTTTATCCCTTTACTACCCTTTATTGACCCCTTTATCCCTTTACTACCCTTTATTGACCCCTTTATCCCTTTACTATCCCTTTATTAACCCCTTTATCCCTTTACTAACCCTTTAATGACCCCTTCAGGACAAAGTGATATTTCCAAGCTCAATAAAATCGTCTGGTTAAAACTTCCTTGATAAAAATAAAAGACACGTCACTAGAGAGAAAATATTTACAGTGTTCTAGAAGCGTGAGGAAGGGGTGGGGGAAGGTGGGGAGAGGAGAGGGGGCAGGGGTGGGGGAGGGGAAGGAGAGAAAGCTGGGAGGGGAGGGGGGAAAAAGGTGGGAGGGAGGGGAAAAAATAGAGAAGGGGAGAAGGAAAAAAATGGGGAAGAGGAGGGGAGGAGATGGGAGTGGAGGGAGGCTTAGGAAGAGGGGGAGTGGTGGGGAGGGGTGGGGATGGGATGGGATGGGATGGGATGGGAGGGGAGGGGAGGAGAGGGGAGGGGAGGAGAGGGGAGGATGGAGGGTGGGGAGGATGGGTGTGTGCCAAATTCCTTCTCCCTCCCTCCCCATGTGTATTCAATCTTCCTCCCTACAGTTTACACCCCTACCGACACATCCACACCCACACACCCTCAACATATATCTTCATCCTTTCTACCCTACCCACACAACACCCACACCCACACGACCACCCACACACCATCACACTCTTCCTCCCACACCCACACCATCTCATCTCGACTCACACCCATATCCACATCCCTACCCACACCATCACACTCAAGTCCCCCTACACTTTTCACCCCAAAACACACCAATATATCCTCACTTCCACACTTCCACGCACACTACTTCATCCACACTCGTACCCACACCACCCTCCCACACCCTCACACCCACATCCCAACCCAACCTACTGCCCATACCATCATATTTACACCTCTACACCCACGTAAGGTCGTTCACCCCGCCCATACTACACCCAAACACACCACCACAGCAG
Organism: Coenobita brevimanus; assembly: GCF_032717465.1. NCBI lineage: Eukaryota > Metazoa > Arthropoda > Malacostraca > Decapoda > Coenobitidae > Coenobita > Coenobita brevimanus. Next base: position 37,056,186 of record NC_136957.1, on the reverse strand, counting down.
TCATACACCCACACTACCCCACCCTACTCACCCCACACCAACACTACCCCACCCTATCCACCCCACACCCACACTACCCCATCCCAACCACCACTAAACCCACCCCACACGCACACTACCCCACCTGAACCACTCCCCCCACACACTACCCCATCCCAACCACCTCTACACCCACACCCACACTACCCCACCCTAACCACACCCCACACACCACAATACCCCACCCTACCCACCCCACACCCACACTACCCCACCTGAACCACTCCCCCCACACACTACCCCATCCTAACCACCTCTACACCCACACCCACACCCTGCCCACACCCACACCCTAATAGCTCCTAACCATACCCTTAGGCTTGTACCCTAATATTTTTCTTCCTAATTTAATCATGTTGCATAAACTGGAAAGAGACTTGGGGGCTGCTGTCTACTTGTCTATCTATCTATCTATTTATCTATCCATCTATCTATCCATCAATTTATCTATCTATATATATCCATCTATCTATGTCTATCCATCTCTCTCTCCATCTATCCATTTATCTCTACCCTTCCATCCATCCATCCATCCTATCTATCTATCACTTTCCATCCATCCATCCTTCCACCTATCTATCTATCCATCACCTTCCATCCACCTACCACTTTCCATCCATCCATCCATCCTACTATCTATCCATCCATCCATCCATCTATCTGTGTGTCAGCGTATCTATCTGCCTATTCATTACCTTTTCGACTCACCTGGAGCAACTAATGTAACTCCTTCTATCCATCTATCCATCATCCTATCTATATATATACCTATTACCTTTCCGACTCACCTGCTCCAACAAATGTGCAACTCATGATCTTGCAAATCAGGAAGTGAAATATTTTTACTAGTGAGTCAGCCCATCAGGACGAAAATAATATATAAATCCCACGTTTGCCATGATCTAATACACAAAACTGGCAAGAACGTGGGGTGATGAGAAACTAAAATGGTGTACGAATAATAGATGGATAGATAGAAGGATGGATGGATGGATGGATGGATGGATAGATGAAGACAGACAGATGGATGGATAGATGGATGGATGGATGGATGGATAGATGGATGGATGGATGGATAGATGGATGGATGGATGGATAGATGGATGGATGGATGGATAGATGGATGGATGGATGGATAGATGGATGGATGGATGGATGGATGGATGGATAGATGAATGAATAGATAAACAGAAGGATGGATGGATGAATGAATAGATAAACAGATGGATGGATAGATGAACGGATGGATGGACAATATAAAAAATATATAGATGGAAGGATGGATGGATCCAGATAGATAGACAGATATATACTGTAGAGATAGAAAGATAGATAGATATATAGACATATAGATGGAAAGATGGATGGATGGACATAGAGACATTGGTAGATGGACAGATAGACAGTCAGACAGATAAAATGATAGATAGATGGATGGATAGACAGATAGATGGATGGAAAGATAGACATATAAACAGACACACAGATAGATGGATGGATGGGTGGAAAGACAGACAGACAAAAAGATAGATGGATGGATGGACAGACATACAGACAGACAGAGATGAATAGGTAGATAGACAGAGACAATGATTTTCTAAAGATGAAGAAATTAACATGCTGTGCAATGGAAAAAAAAAAAAAAGAGGTTAGGTCAGAATGTCAACCTGATTCATTCCACACACACACACACACACACACACACACACACACACACACACACACACACACACACATTCCTTTCCTAAGATTTTTATTAAGATTACTTATGCTGCCAAGGGACAATTCTGATTCACTGGAGAGAGAGAGAGAGAGAGAGAGAGAGAGAGAGAGAGAGAATCACAGTGGAGTAAAAAAAAAAAGCCAACTCTAATTTTCCCTCTGATCAAACATGAGAGAGAGAGAGAGAGAGAGAGAGAGAGAGAGAGAGAGAGAGGAGAATCGCAGTGAAGACCTTAAAAAAACAAAAAACTAACTCTACGATTCTCTATGACCAAACCTAACTATGTGGGCAAGACTGCAGGATCCGTCACATGTTCCTGTCTGTATTTACGGTGACGCTATGGGACGGGGGAGAAGAGGAGGGGGAGGGAAAGAGGGGAGGAGGAAGGTGGGGAGGAGGGGGAGGGAAAGAGGGGAGGAGGAAGGTGGGGAGAAGGAGGCATGGAGAGGGGAAGGGAAGGGGGATGGAGAGAGAGGAGGGGAAGGGGATGTCAAGAGAGGAGGAGGGGGAAGGGGGGAGGGGAAGGGGGATAGAGAGGAGAGGGAGGGGAATGTAAAGAGAGGAGGAGAGAGTGCGGAGGGGGAGGGGAGAGAGGGGGACTGTGTTAGAAGGGAAGGGGTGAGAGGGAGAGTGGAGAGAAGGGGAGGAGACGGGGAGGGGAAGTGATGGAGAAGTAGGAGAGCGACAGAGGAGAGGATTGGGGGAAGAGATAGAAGGACAGGGGGGAGGGGGCTGTGACAAGGGGGAGGGGGGTGAAAGAGGCAGGGAGAGGCGACAGAGGTGAATAGGCTCGTGAGGCAAAAATGGGGGTGAGGGAGGAGAAATTGAGGGGAGGGAAGGGAGGCAGAGCGAGCGGAGGGTAGGGGACGGGTGAAGGGGGTGACAGGGGAGAAAGGGTAGGGGGGGAAAGGGAGAGACGAAGACTGGAAATGCAATCAAGCGTGAGGAATGAGTGTGAGGATGACTAGATGACGTGGAGGGGAAGGGGGAGGAGGAGGGGAAGGGGGAGGAGGAGGAGGAAGAGGGGGAAGAGTAGGGGGAAGAGGAGGGGAAGGGCGAGGGAGAAAAGGAGGGGGAGAGGGAAAAGGAGGGGGAGGGGGAGGGGAGAGGTGAGTGGGAACGATGTTCGGTGAGGGGGAGGGGAAACAGGAGAGGGAGGGGCAGGGGGGTGAAAGCAAGGGGAGGGGAAGCGGGAAGAGGAGGAAGGGTAGGGGAAGGTGAGAGAGGAGAGTGGGGACGATACTGGGTAAGGGAGAAAGGCAGTATGTGGGGTGACAGGGAGGGGGAGGGATAAAAGTAAGGGTGACGTTGAGGGTAATATTGAGTCAGGGTGTAAGGTGAGGGGTGGGGAGTAAGGGTGAGAGGGAAAATGAGGATTAGGGAAGGCATGATGATGATGAGGGTGAGAATTAGGATGAGAGTGAGGGATAGAGTGAAAGACAAGTGTGAGGAGGAGGAGGAGGAGGAGGGCAAGTGTAAAGAACGAGAGAGAGAGAGAGAGAGAGAGAGGATGTGTGAGTGTGTGAGGTGAGGCAATGGGACGTGAATCAGAGGTGTGAGATATGTGACTCCTATCTTGAATGGGGTATTAAGGACTGAATATGTTGAGAGAGAGAGAGAGAGAGAGAGAGAGAGAGAGAGGATGTGTGAGTGTGTGAGGTGAGGCAATGGGATGTGAATCAGAGGTGTGAGATATGTGACTCCTATCTTGAATGGGGTATTAAGGACTGAATATGTTGAGAGAGAGAGAGAGAGAGAGAGAGACAGAGAGACAGACAGACAGACAGACAGAGAACACACACACACACACACACTGACCACTACGCCATATTATTCTCTCACAGGAAATCGAAAATTACCTAGCCTAGCAGACGCCTTCCGCTCCTTAACTCTCTCTCTCTCTCTCTCCTTAAACCTTCCTCCCCATCTTTCTCAGTAACCTTCCTTCCTCTTCATCTCTCTCTCTCTCTCTCTCTCTCTCTCTCTCAGGCTGAATAAAATCATCTGTAGTTTTCAAGAATAAAACAAACTCCTTACATCCATTTTTCCATCGTAAGGTTTGTGATCTGTATATATATGTAACTATGTCTGTGTGATATGTGCATCTATGTAACAGTGTCTGTGTGATATGTGCATCTATGTAACTGTGTGTGTGTGTGATATGTGCATCTATGTAACTATGTGTGTTATATGTGCATCTATGTAACTGTGTGTGATATGTGCATCTATGTAACTGTGTGATATGTGCATCTATGTAACTGTGTGTGTGTGATATGTGAATCTATGTAACTATGTGTGTGTGATATGTGCATCTATGTAACTATGTGTGTGTGATATGTGCATCTATGTAACTATGTGTGATATGTGCATCTATGTAACTATGTGTGATATGTGCATCTATGTAACTATGTGTGTGTGATATGTGCATCTATGTAACTATGTGTGATATGTGCATCTATGTAACTGAAATCTGTATATATGTAGCTCTGTGTCTGTAGGATCTGTGTATCAATCTATGTAACTCTCTCCATCCTACCTTCATCCTTCGCCCTCCCTTTTTTTAACTCCTCTATGCTTACCTGAAAAGAGAGAAACAATGATAAAAACAACATAAGAATAAGTCATGTATAAATAATAATGACACTGAAAGGAAAATTATAGTGAAAGTCATTAAAAAAACAATAATTAATGTTTTTTTTATTGTTACAACCCATGTATTATAAGTACATTATCAAGGGAGAAAAGAATTAGTTATTTTTATTCACATTACGGCGATATTCATAATAATAATAATAATAATAATAATAATAATAATACGCTCTGTATTCCTCAATCAGAGAATAATTATTTTTCTTTAAGTTGCTGACAAATGTTTTTTCTAGCTTAGTAATGCAGGATATTCGGTCATTACATTAATTCTCTCTCTCTCTCTATTTCACTTATTGCCTTTTCATCCTCCCTCTCCTTTATTTCACTTATTTCCTCTCCCTCTCTCTCTCTCTCTCTCTCTCTCTCTCTCTCTCTCACACACACACACACACACACACACACACACATTCCTGTATAAGAGGTAGGTAGGATAATTTTCCAAGGGTGAGAAATTCCTGGTGAAAGTTTTTCGTCGTGGCCACCCCTCACAGGAAGCGGCGTCAGGAAACGGATAGATAGACAGATAGATGGATGAAATGAAAGACGGAGGACAGATAGATAGATGGATAGAGATAGAGGCAGATAGATAAAAAGATAAATACGTAGGAAATAAGTTAGAGTTGCATAATTGTTAAGTAGATTAGCTAGACAAACAGAAAGACAGACAAGCAGACGCAGACAGAAAGACAAACAAGCAGACACAGACAGAAAGACAGACAAGCAGACACAGAAAGACAGACGCAGACAGACAGACAGGAAGAGAGAGAGGCATCAGATTAGCTTGATAGACAGACAGACACAAGCAGATCGACTGAGAGGCAGCGAAGAGGTTGGGGATGAATGGGTTGGGTAGTTTAAGATATTCGAGGATGGCTGGATGGACTGATGATGATGATGATGATGATGATGATGATGATGATGATGGTGGTGGTGGTGATGATGATGATGATGATGATGATGATGATGATGATGATGATGATGGTGGTGGTGGTGGTGGTGGTGATGATGATGATTATGATGATGATGATGATGATAATAATAATAATAATAATAATAAAACCACAAGTTATCAGGGTCGTTAAATGAGTTATTAATTACTGTATATCTCGTTAGGTGGTGGCGACATCATCCACTCACTTCATGTAGTCCTGTCTACTTCTTCCTTCGCCTTTATCACTTTCTCTGTGTCTGCCCACCTCCCTTCCTATTTCTTCCATCTTCTCTGTCACATTTACTTATTATTCTTTCCTTTACGGGTGACTTTACATTGAGTGACATGCCTAATGGCTTCCTGTAGGCCAAGACACCACTTAAAACGCTGGGTGGTAACCATATAGCCAATCCACGAGTGTTCCCTACGTGTCAACAGGTGGGTAGGTGGAGGGTTAGTGCCCCTCCCCGTAAAGGAACTAACTCAAAGACAAATGGCCACCTCTTACGGGATTACGGCGTCTGGCTATAGATAGAGGTAGACAGATTTCTCGTTGAATGAAGGTATAATATTGACCCTAACCTATTTAACGAGCCTTGTCTGAACGGGAAAGCATTAGTGACGCGCTCTCTCTCTCTCTCTTTTCCACACCCACACTTTCTCAGAACGTTTTCCCCAACTCACAGCCACTCCCCGTTACATCACCTCTCTCTCTCTCTCTCTCTCTCTCTCTCTCTCGGAAGGTCCAACATTTCACACAACCACACCCTGTTACATAATCAGCTTTCTCATTTTATCCAGAAACTGCTCTCTCTCTCTCTCTCTCTCTCTCTCTCGCTTTCCCCTTATCGAAACACCTCATCTTTCGTGGTAATGTTTTCATCTTATGGCACTGACAGACAGACAGACAAACAGATAGATAAAGACAGATAGATGGATAGATAGTTAACCAGACAGAGATAGATAGACAAATATTAACGAGTTATGTACATACAAATAGGTACCGCAGATAAATACAGATAGATTGATAAAAAGATAGACAGATAGATAAATAGATAGATACAGATAAACACAATCATTTAATATATAGGCAGATAGATTGGACCTTAAATGAAAAGGCGATTTTTGTGAGGAAAGGCGGCTGATCTCCCGAGAGAGAGAGAGAGAGAGAGAGAGAGAGAGAGTGTGTGTGTGTGTGTGTGTGTGTGTGTGTGTGTGTGTGTGTGTGTGTGTGTGTGTGTGCGTGTGTGTGTGTTTGTTATAAATCAGTATATGTATGTGTCTGGCTGTTTACCTATTGGCAACGAAGTGTAAATGTGTGTGTGTGTGTGTGTGTGTGTGTGTGTGTGTGTGTGTGTGTGTGTGTGTGTGTGTGTGTGTGTGTGTGTGTGATGCAGAACATGGGTGTGTCTAGTGTATGTGCGTGAACATGGCGAATTGATGTGATGTGCTTGTGATTATGCAATGTATGTGAGCTTGTTGCATGAGAGAGAGAGAGAGAGAGAGAGAGAGAGAGAGAGAGAGACGTGTGTGTGTGTGTGTGTGTGTGTGTGTGTGTGTGTGTGTGTGTGTGTGTGTGTGTGTGTGTGTGTGTGTGTGTGTGTGTGTGTGTTTAAGGAGTGCCTGAAGTGTGTTTGTGCATGTCATGACCTTGATCTTGTGTTAACTATGTATAAATGTATGTATGTATGTGTATGTATGTATGTGAACGTATATATGTACGTATGTATGTATTCATGTAGCCTATTACCGTACAGTTTGTGATATAAAGAAGGCGTATGTATGTATGTATTCCCCCGTGTGTGTGTGTGTGTGTGTGTGTGTGTGTGTGTGTGTGTGTGTGTGTGTGTGCGGCAGGTGTGTTGCGGTGAGGTGTGTGTACGGTCTGGTAGTCAGGAGGCAGTCACTCCGTCAGGCACCACCACACCTACCTCTCCACATTTTCCTTCCTTCCTTCCTTCCTCCTTACCTTCTCTCCTTCGCTCATTCATTGCTTCTCCTTACCTTCCCACTTTCCTTCCTTCTTTCCTTCCTCCTCCTCCTCCTTACCTTCCCTCTTTCCTTCCTTCTCCTTACTTTCCCTCTTTCCTTCCTTCCTCCTCCTTACCTTCCCTCTTTCCTTCCTTCTTACTTTCCCTCTTTCCTTCCTTCTTACTTTCCCTCTTTCCTTCCTTCCTTCTCCTTACCTTCCCTCTTTCCTTCCTTTCTTCCTTCCTCTTCATCCTCACATTTTCCGTCCTTCCTTCTCCTTTCCTCCCTTCCTTCACCTTACCTTCCCACCTTCCTTCATTCCTTCCCTCCTTCTCGTTACTTTTTCAACTTTCCTTCCTTCCTTCTCCTTACCTTCTCACTTTCCTTCCTTCCTTCTCCTTACCTTCCCTCTTTCCTTCCTTCTCCTTACTTTCCCTCTTTCATTCCTTCCTCCTCCTGACCTTCCCACTTTCTTTCACTCCTCTTCTACTTCCTCCTCCTCATCTGTTTACACTTTCCTTCCTTCTTCTCCTTATCTTTTCACTTCTCTTCACTCCTTCACTCACTTCCTCCTTCCTTCTTACACTCCTTCCTTATTCATCTTCCTTACTCACTTCCGTCATCGCTTCTTCGTTTCTTCTTCTCTTTCTCTTTACTCTCTCTCTCCTCTTCCTTACCAAATCACTTCTCTCCACTCTCTTTCCTCTCCTCCAGTTTCCTCCTCCTCATTTTTACTTTCCTCCAATTTTTCTCTCTCTTTTTCACGTTTCTCTCTCTCTCTCTCTCTCTCTCTCCCCCCATTACATTTTCACACAATATATTTTCTGTCTCTGTCTGTCTGTCTCTCTCTCTCTCTCTCTTTCTCCCACATTCCTCATATCACGCTCCACTACTTTTGCCTCCACCCATCCTACCATCCTTCCGCTTTGCTCCCTCCTCCCCCCTTCCCCTCTCCTCCTCCTCTCCTCTCCCCTATTCACCTTTACCACCCTCTCTCGCTTCCTTCTCATTTTTTCATTCTCTTCATTCTTTTCTCTCTCTCTCTCTACTTCCTTCCTTCCTCTATCTTCTCTCCCCTCTCACATTCGCATCCTTCCCTCTTCCTTGATTCCTTCCTTCCTTATTCTCCCTCCTTCCTTCCGCCCTTCACTTACTTCTTTCCTTCCTTCTTTCTATTACCTCTCCTTCCTTCTCAATTATTTCCTTCCTTCCTTCCTTCTTCCTCACTTTCCTTTCTCCCCCCCTCCTTCACGCTTGTCCTTTCCTTCGTTCCTTCTCTCCTTCCTATCCCGTCTCACCTCCGTCCTTCCTTCCTCCTCCTCCTCATCATCTCCATCTCTCCTCCTCCTTTTCTTCCACACTCAGTCTCTTCCCCCTGCCTTCCTTCCTCCCTCCCTCCTCCTCCTCACGTCTTTCCCTCCATTATCCTCTTTCCTTCCTTCTCTCCTCCACCTCTCACTCCTTCCTTCTACTTCCTCTCCCTCCCTCCACGCTTCCTCCTCCCCTCTCCATCTCCCTCCCCTCCTTGTGATTCACCTAACATGCTGCTCATCACATCTTTACGTCTTCTCACCTATCTATCTATCTATCTGTCTGTCTATCTATCTATCTACTTATCTAACAACTTCCTGATTCACCTAACAGACACCTCTTACGGCTATCTATCTCGATTAAAGCCTACAATTCTATTTACCAAACACACACTGCTTACGTCAATTCCTCTATCTATCTGTCTATCTATATCTATCTCTGTGGGCGTCTATCAGTCTATCCATCCTTCTATTTATGAATCTTGGTATCTATTTTCTATCTACTCCTTCCATTACTCATTAACACCTTATCAAAACCTCACCTGTCTCGTTATCACCTATAATTTATCAAAGACGGGTCAGTAGCAGAGTATCTATCTATATTTATCTATCTATCTATCTAACCAACCCTCTGTCCATCTATCAATCCATCTCTCTAACCAACCCTCTGTCCATCTATCTACCAATCCATCTATTACACTAACCTTCTATGCATCCTTCCATCTATCTATCTATATACATCTATCTTTTTACAAACACCCAACTCCACAGCTCACCCAAGATGACCTAAAAAAAAAAATAGAGACAGATAGATAGATAGACAAACGGATACGTAGACAGACAGAAAGACAGATAGATAAACGCCTCCCCTGGCTATCCCACCTCACCACCACTCCATCCCTTTCAACACACACATCAATTGCCACACACCCTAACCACACAATTCGTCTGTGCTGGTCGCCACGAAAACTCTCTTCCACCACAACTGACCATCCACTCCCACCTTCGTACATCTACCTGTCTATCTATCTATCAATGTACCTGCACGTCTATCGGCCAAGTTTATCCAAGCTGGCCATGAACAGAAAAAGTCTCCAAGTCTGCCCATCACAACTCCACCATTACCAACCCCATAAAACATCTGGCAATCAGCACACACACACACACACACACACACACACACACACACACACACACACACACACACACATTCTAACTGCACTCATTCTTGCCACGGCCGGACGCTCATTTATTCAGCTTAGGAGTGGCTTCCCGTCCTCAAAGGGTTGAATAAATCATCATCCAACTTTCTTAATAAAACACCGCCAAACTTCTTAGAACACACCCACACACACACAAACAGGATTACTGGTGCTGCTGCTCAACCCCGGTCTGTCTGAGTGAAAAGACCCGTCGACTGCAGGTAAATAACTGCCCCTATGGAATCACCCCCACCGGTTCCTCACACCGTTCATGTCTCCGCGTTTTAGCGTAATAAGTGATGTGGGTTATTTTCTGTGGGTCTATTTTACCAGCGAGACACATACCGCCTGTGATACCACCCAACCTGAATCTACGTAGGAAAGGAGGAGGCCTAGGTGACGTCCTAGTCTAAGTCTAGCCACCTGAACTCTTACCTCTATTTAACAACACCTCTGATGGGTTTATGTCTGGAGGGGAGGAGGAGGGAGGCTTGTAATAAGGTGTTCTGACCGAGGTATTTTATTGCCTTGCACGTGGAATGAGTGTGTAGGTGTTTCTTTACTGTCACTGTTGCTGTGTCTGGAGGTGGAATGTTATTGTAGATTTTATAATGGTTTTGTGGTGACTTGTGTGGCTAGTTGTGTTGTTACGCTTTGTTACGTGATGAGGTGGGTACTGGCACTTGTTCTTGCTTAGGATTCTCTCTCTCTCTCTCTCTCTCTCTCTCACACACACACACACACACACACACACACACACAATGTAATTCCCTGTAACAAAATCAAATGCCTTTACACTCACACATCTCCAAACATCATTAACTTCACAGACACGTAAAGGAACACATAATAAAGGAATACTAAAACAACACTGTAGCATTATTAAAACCGGCTTACTTTTTCATCTATGCAAACATCGTCAAATTTCTTTACATTAAAAAAATATAAATGAAAAAAGACGATCCAATCCCATTCAAAACCCATCTCCTCACCAATATTAGAATCCAAGCCTAAAAGAATTCAAATCATTATGAATCCAAGCCTAAAAAGAATCCAAACCCCTTATGAATCCAAGCCTAAAAAGAATCCAAACCTCTTATGAATCCAATCCCCTTATGGTCGGCCCTCCACACGGCTCTCAGTAAGCTTGCCAAATCGGGAACCTTGTGCCTGGGCGAGGTGAAAGGGCGGTGTGGTGTGGTGTGGTGTGGTGTGGTGTGGTGTGGTGTGATGTGGTGTGGTGGTGTACGAGCTGCCCTTAGCCTGCCTTATACAGAGACCAGTGTGGAGAAATACACAGACAGAGACGTAGAACTGTGTATGCGTAAGGACAAGCTGGCCCGATGTGGCTATGAAGAAGTAGGAGTAAACAGAGGCAGAAGAAAACACGTGATGTAAGTGTGTGTGTGTGTGTGTGTGTGTGTGTGTGTGTGTGTGTGTGTGTGTGTGTGTGTTAAAGTGTAGGTATATTCAACGTTAATATTATGGTTATCTACACCTAGGACTACACTCTATCCTACTCAGGTAAATAAAGGTAGTTCGGTAGACGCCTCTTGGGTAGAAAAAGTTAACTACCGCACCAGCCAAAGGACAGTGTTGAATATGTCCTTCCCTTTCCCGGATACACTTCTAATTAGTCTTTTAGTTAGGCTGTTAGATTATACAACTTCATAAAGGGCAATTCTAGCAATCAGTGGGCTTCAAGCAATGTCTGTCTCTCGGTTAACATTTTCTTGTCCATTTATGTACCTATGTGCTAAATATACGCCAAAAATAAAGTTACATTGACCATATGATAGAAGTTTGGGGATCAATAAATATAAGCCACCCCTAAATAAAAACGAATAAAAATAAATAAAATCAAGAGAGGACGACTATCATTTAATACTGAAATCCTAGAAGGCAAGAGATAACCTGAAGGATTATTGATAACGATAAGGATAACTGAAGTAGTAAAGAGAGTGTTAGTGGTAAAAATAAAGGAGTAAAGCAATAAGAAAGTGTGAATTTTAATAAAGTGTGTGAAGTACTTACAAGGAAGAGACAAGACTAGCAATAATGATAAAGGTGAGGTTGAAGTGTGTGTGTGTGTGTGTGTGTGTGTGTGTGTGTGTGTGTGTGTGTGTGTGTGTGTGTAATCCTCTAAGGCAGAAGATAAGATGAAGAGAAAGATGAAGGTAAGGTTAAGTCATGGTGTGTGTGTGTGTGTGTGTGTGTGTGTGTGTGTGTGTGTGTGTGTGTGTGTGTGTGTGTGTGTGTGTGTGTGTGTGTGTGTGTGTGTGTGTGTGTAATCCTCTAAGGCAGAAGATAAGATGAAGAGAAAGATGAAGGTAAGGTTAAGTCATGGTGTGTGTGTGTGTGTGTGTGTGTGTGTGTGTGTGTGTGTGTGTGTAATCCTCTAAAGCAGAAGATAAGATGAAGAGAAAGATGAAGGTAAGGTTAAGTCATGGTGTGTGTGTGTGTGTGTGTGTGTGTGTGTGTGTGTGTGTGTGTGTGTGTGTGTGTGTGTGTGTGTGTGTAATCCTCAAAGTTAGAAGATAAGATGAAGGTAAACAGATGAAGGTCAGGTGGAATTAAGTTGTGTGTGTGTGTGTGTGTGTGTGTGTGTGTGTGTGTGTGTGTGTGTGTGTGTGTGTGTGTGAGTCTGCCCCTCTCATCACAGACAGACTGGTGACGAAGGGATGATTGTAGCACCAGAAATACACACCACGTCACCCCTTCCCTGAGGACGTGACCTTAACAACACACTATGAAGACACTTAACATAATTACACACACACACACACACACACACACACACACACACACACATTACAGGGCTCGTTGCGTTAGGTCACTGTAAACTATTTCAGACTCTCTCTCTCTCTCTCTCTCTCAATATCCCAAACCTTACTAGCCAAATCGTGCTAATATGCCCAAGTAAAATAATGAAGATAACTGGATTGGATGGATGGTTGGATGGATGAATGAACGAATAAATGAATAAATGAACGAATGAATGAATAGACGGACAGACGGATGTAATAAAGCTTTCCTTCCATATCTAAAAAAAAAAAAGGTACCACTATATATTTTTCAACCCAGCCAACCCATGTACTTAAACTCAGCCTCAAAAAATCACCTTCAGGCTTCAAGAATTAGGCAGCTTATGTTTCTCCTTAATTAACTCTACCTGGTCTCTGGTCTACCTGTACTGGGAGGGGGTGGGGGGCCGAAGTATCCCCCACCCTCTCCCCCACCCCATTCCCTCCCCTCCCCTCTCATCTCTTACCTTTCCTCCTCTCCCCTCTCCTTCCCATCCCTTCCTTCTTCCCTCCCCTCTCATCTCCTACCTTTCCTACTCTCCCCACTCCTCCCCATCACTTCCCTTTCCCTCCCATCTCATCTCTTACCTTTCCTTCTCTCCCCTCTCCTCCCCTTCACTTCCCTTTCCCTTCCTACTTTCCCCTCCTCCAGCCTCCCGTTTCCTCCTCCCTATCCTTTTCTTCTCCCTTCCTATCCCCCTCCTCCTCCCTTCCTCTTTCATACTTTCTTCATTCCTCTCCCTCCCCCCCCCTCTCTCTCTCCCATCTTCCCTTTATTACCCTTCATTCTCTCTCTCTCTCTCCCATCTTCCCTTTATTACCCTTCATTCTCTCTCTCTCTCTCTCTCTCTCTCTCCCTCGTTATGTCATAGCAATTAGTGACGTCATACTTGGCTATATTAGTGTAACAACCAAGATGGCAATTAACGATCTTTAGATAGTAAATATAATAATAGATATAGAGGAAGGCAGATAGATAAATAGATGTAGATAGATAAAATGTATGTAGAGGGATAGATAGATATACTGTAATAGGTAAATATGATTCAGTGAAATGATATAGAAAGCTTACAGATAGACAAAGAGAGAGAGAGAGAGAGAGAGAGAGAGTGTGTCAACAAAGTGTTCCTGATGCCCCCCTTGCCCACTTCCTCCCTAGACTCTCTCTCTCTCTCTCTCTCTCTCTTAACACCTACACACCACCTGTACACCATCTATATAATAATAATAATAATAATAGTCTTTCTCCCCCTCCATCTGTTATCATTATCATAAGTATTATTATTATTACTATTACTACTATCATTATTATCAATATTATTATTACTGTTACTACTACTACTACTACTATCATTATTATTATTACTACTACTACTACTTCTACTACTACTATCATTATTATTATTATTACTACTACTACTACTATTATTATTATTATCATTATTATTACTGCTACTACTACTATTAACATTATTATTATTATTATTATCATCATTACTACCACTTCCACTACTACTACTAACATCATTATTATCATCATCATTATTATTATTATTATTATTATTATTATCACTAAACCTTATATTGTACTCACCAGACCCAAAAGAAGACTGGATGATCGGTCAGTCGAGGGAGCTTCAAATAACAATGGCGACTTTCTTCCTTTTTTTTCCAATTCACTTTTGTCGATCGATTTTTATTTATATTATTATTTTTTTTTCACTACCAACGCCACTCTAATGTCCTGAATTTTGAGTTATTATATATTTTTTTTCTTATATATTCTGAAACGCAATGGAAAGTTGTGTTATTCGTGGCTGTGATTTCTTCTGTTATTTTCTCTCTCTCTCTCTCTCTCTCTCTCTCTCTCTCTCTCTCTCTCTCACACACACACACACACACACAAATGAGTTCGGGTGATTAAGAAAGCATCTGTGGAGAGGGAGAGGGGGAGGGGAGGGGAGGGGAGGATGTACTTAGGGAAGGTGAGCGAAATGAGAGGAAAGGAGAAACGGAGAGAGAAGGGAGGGAAGGGGAGGGGAGGGAAGAGGAGAAAAAATGGAGGGAAGAGAAAGAGAAATGGGAGATGAGGTGGAGAGGGAGGGGAGGAAAGGGGAGCAGGCGATAGGAGGAAACTGAGAAAAAGGGGAGACGAGGGGAGATGAGAGGGGAGGAAAGGGGGAAGGGAAGACAAGTGAACTGGGATGAGGGGAGACGAGAGGAAAGGAGGGAAGGGGAGAGAAGAGAAGAGAAGAGAAGAGGAGAGGAGAAGGGAGAAGGAGGGACGGAGAGAGGAAGGAGGGGAGAGGAGAAAGGAAGAGAGGAAAGGGAAGGAGGAGGAAGTTGAGACGAAGGAAAGGAGGGGAAGTTAGTGCCATGAGGGAGAGGGAAGAGCAAGGAAGGGGAGAGGGGGAGCAAAAAAAAAAAAAAAAGGTAGGGGTACGGGAAGGAAGGGAGGGAGGGAGGAAGGAAGGGAGGGAGGGAGGGAGGGAGGGAGGGAGGAAGGAAGGAAGGGAGGGAGGGAGAGAGGGAAGGAAGGAAGGAAGAACGGAGGAAGCGGAAGTAATGACAGCGAGAAGGGAAGCATGGATTATTTGATGTTGTAAAGAGAGAGAGAGAGAGAGAGAGAGAGAGAGAGAGAATGGAAGAAAACTGAGGGAGTGTGAAAGGACTACGGGACAGAGGAAGAGGTGGAGATTGCGCAGGGAAAGAATATGAGGGAAAACAAGGGAGGAGAGGGAGACTGAGGATGAGAGGGAGGACAGGAGTGGAGAGAGGGAAGGTAAAGAAGGGAGAGAGGGGGAAAGCACGA
>NC_136957.1:37028245-37035745 GCF_032717465.1 Coenobita brevimanus | reverse complement strand
CCATTTCCTACCACAACTACTACCACTGCTACCACACCACCACAACCACAATTCTCATATAGAAAAATGGGTACCAATTTTTCTGCTACCCTGATTGTGAACTTTTTTCATTCATGTTTATTCAGAAAGGACAATCATCATCATCACCACCACCACCATCATCATCACCATCACCACCATCAACATCATAACCGCCACCACCACCACCATCATCATCATCATCATCATCATCATCACCACCACCACCACCACCACCATCACCATCACCACCACCATCATCATCATCATCATCATCATCACCACCACCACCACCATCATCATCACCATCACCATCATCATCATCACCATCACCATCATAACCGCCACCACCACTACCATCATCATCATCATCATCATCGCCACCACCATCATCATCTACACGTCTTTTCCCACCTAAGGATGCGGTAAGATAGTCAAGGAGAGAGAGAGAGAGAGAGAGAGAGAGAGAGAGAGAACTATCACAGACCTGCCTAATTAAAAACTGGGCCACACTCTCATCCACTCACCATTCAAGCCCCTGGAAACCTAGCTACACCTCATGGGTATAAACATCCACAAGCTTCACAGTGGTGTAACTTCAAGGAGAAATACAACACCAGGAAGAAAAACATGAATGTCAAACCCCTGTCATATACTTCTCCGTACAATATTCTTCCATCCAACTCGATCTACTGTCAGTTCCCTATCCTTATCAACGTACATACCTCGCATTCACACACACACACACACACACACATTTCACTACAACTACTCTAAATTCTTTCACAACCACCAAGACGTCTATTTAGAATTCTATTACACTACTACCATTTCCATCCTACCACCACAACTACCACACAAATGAACTCAGTCGCCCACAAACCAGACTATCGTGATATGCTTGCGTCCCGCCCTTCCTCCCAGCAACCACAACTACCATCAATTCCTACCATTATTTCCACTACCACCACACACAGCACTACCGTTCACCTCAGACCACAACCACAATTTCCTACCTACCTATCTATCTATCTATCTACCTGCCTACCTATCTATCTATCTATATATTACATTCCTACCTGACTATATCTATCTACCTTTACTACCTGAGTGATCCCACCTACCTATTTGTCTATCTATCTATCTATATTATTACTACCACGATGTTCCCTCTATCTATCTAGCAAGAAGCATTAATTCCGGTGAGGGTGGCCATAAACAAATAGCCTCAATGTCACCCCGTCTTAGACCATCAGGCTGCCCATTCTCCTCCTCCAAGCACAGTCTACCAATCACAACAACAACATCTACAAGGCGTGTATAAGCCGCGCGCTGCAGGTCATTCATTCATTCATTCACTCATTCATTCATTTACTCATCCATTCATTCACTCATTCATCCACTCATCCTAGAACTACAGCCAGATCCACACTACTCACACTCAACCATCATCCTCCCCTACATGCCCTGTTTTTCCTTACCTTACCCTGTCATACCCTACCCTACCCTACCAAACTCTGTCCTACCCTACCCTATTCTACCTTGTCCTGCCTCATGTCCTACACTGTCCTACCCTACCCTACCTTACTCTGTCCTACTCTGTTTTGTTTTTGTCCTGCCCTACCCTACCTAAACTTGTCCTATTGCACCCCACCCTACCCTACCATGCCCTGCCCTGCCCCACTCTGTTATTTCATGTCCTGTCTCCTAACTTGCCCTGCTCTGCCCTACCTTGCCCTACCCTACCACAACCTGTCGCGTCTCTTCATCGGTCTTCCTCTCCAAGTCCGTCTAATTGTCCTTCCTACCACAATTACCACAAACTATCACAATTTTTACCTAACCCATCCTTTCAACACCTGTCACACACACACACACACACACACACACCACTGACAACCACAAAAATAACTACCTGACAGCTCCTAATAACACAACACCACACTACCACACAGTAAAGTCAAAACCACAATCCTACCTGACATCCTACCACACACACACACACACACACACACACACACACAATGCTCTCACTCCTACTACTAACCTCATTTTCATCACTATCACCACCTAATGCCACCACTGCCACCAATACCTCATACCATCACTTAAACCACAACCACTACCACCACCTCATACCATCACTCCTACCACTACCACCATCACCATCATCATTTCCTCAGTAATACCACCACACCACCAATACCAACACCTGGAATTAAGCACACCTCCCTCCACATACCATCACTTACACCACTACCATATTTAACTCATCATCATCACCACCACCACCACCATCATCATCATTATCGTCATCATCATCATCACCACCACCACCACCATCATCATCACAACCAATATCATCATAACCACCACCATCATCATCATCACTAAAGCCTATTTTCATCAATTAATATCATCACTACTACCACTATCATCAAAACCTACCATAACCACTACTACTACCTTTACCACAACCATCACAACCACAACCACAATCGCCTCCAGTCCACCACAACCACCACTACCATCCACCACTACTACCACAACTGCCACAACCATCTCGGCCAACCAGACAGTCCACCACATCACTACAATCACCATCACAAAACCACCCCCAATCCACCACAACCATCACTACCATCCACCAACATTCCTACCACAACCACAACCACCACTACCATCCACCAACATTTCTACCACAACTACCATCCACCAACATTCTTACCACAACAACCACCACTACAAACCACAAACATTTCAACCACAACTACCACCACCCAGCCAGCGTCTCTAGCTACCAGTCTACCAGGCATCAACCACACACCTTTAATCTGTTCCCTACCATCGCCACGCCAGACAGACACACACACACACACACACACACACACACACACAAACACACACACAGCTACCCCACATTATCCATTCTGCTTGAAATCAATATCTGAGAGAGAGAGAGAGAGAGAGAGAGAGAGAGAGAGAGAGAGAGAGAGAGAGAGAGAGAGAGAGAGAGAGAGAGAGAGAGAGAGAGACCCACATTATCAATTCCCCATTCAATCAATACTGATTTACCTGATTGGCCGATTTGAGAGAGAGAGAGAGAGAGAGAGAGAGAGAGAGAGAGAGAGAGAGAGAGAGAAATTTCCGTAATATTGTAACGATCACAAAATTGGTGTGCTCCAATTTCAAGGCAATTTACACACACACACACACACACACACACACACACACACACACACACACACACACGAGAAGGCCCATAAGGTTGACATAGGGGCTTTGAAGGGTGAGATTTCCACCCTTATCAGCCTGTGTGTGTGTGTGTGTGTGTGTGTGTGTGTGTGTGTGTGTGTGTGTGCTTTACCCTGCCCGTCTAATTCCAACACTCACGCACATGGGTACACGCACACAGTTACGACACGTACACACAATATTTTACCCATGGATGAGCTTGTACACACACGCACATGCATATACATACATTTCGCGACACGCACATGTAATAAAAGCCAACACACACACACACACACACACACACAATAATGCCAAGGGAAACAAAAGAATGACGCCAACACACACACACACACACCTATACTCACACGGTCTCCCCCACTCACACACCCTCTCCCCTTCCACATTATGCGTCCTCTCCATAAATCCATCCACATCCTGCTTCCACACTCCAGCCTCTCCTCTTTCATCCCTTTCTCCACTTCCTTATCCTTCATCCTTGCCGCTTATCCCTCTCCAACCTCTTAATCCCACTCCCCACTCCTCTCTCTCTCTGTTCGGTTGCTTCTTAGTCATAGGGAGGGACCAGTTGCCTAAAACCTCCATGCACTCAATTATCCTCAAATTCAAAATATCCATCAAAATGCCTCTAATACCCATCAAAATCCATTAATATCCGGTCTCATTCTTTCATATATATAAGAAATTTACTCCCGCGAGCGTTAAAATCGGTTAAAATTCGTTGGTTTTAGAGTAATTTTTTGAAAGCGCACCGGTTTGAATTTCTGGCGACCCCCGGCAACTCCCAACATCCCGGCCCGGAACACATGGTCGAAAATGATACGCTGTGGAACGCAATCTTCGCCCCTAACGGCCATTCCACCCTCTCCCGTGATGCAATGCGCGGGAAAACTCATGTGTAACGCCGAGAAGCCGGTGTGTGTGTGTGTGTGTGTGTGTGTGTGTGTGTGTGTGTGGAGGAAGATGGTGGAGAATGACAGAATGGAGAGGGAGGGATGGAAGGAGGGAAAGGGGGGAGGGAGAAGAAGGCATGAAAGGGAAGGAATGCTTGGGGAGAGGGTGTGTTAGAGGGGAGAAGGGGCTGGGGAGTATGTATGTGTAGGGGAGGATGTATTTGTGAGTGTGTGGAGGGGTATATATGAAGGGGGGAAGGTGTATGTGTATGGGAGGGGTGTATGAGGTAAATTGGGTAGGGGAAGGGTTTTGTGTGTGTGTGTGTGTGTGTGTGTGTGTGTGTGTGTGTGTGTGTGTGTGTGTGTGTGTGTGTGTGTGTGTGCAAATTATGTGGATATCAAAACAGGACAAACAGCAC
This sequence comes from Coenobita brevimanus, assembly GCF_032717465.1. NCBI lineage: Eukaryota > Metazoa > Arthropoda > Malacostraca > Decapoda > Coenobitidae > Coenobita > Coenobita brevimanus. The sequence continues at coordinate 37,031,160 of NC_136957.1, read as the reverse complement.
ATAAAGGAATGCTAAGGTGTAACATGCAAAGTAAATACCTTAGAAAGAGGTGTTAAGACGCACGTGCTGGCCTTTGGTTCCTTCTTTCTTGCATAAAAAAAAAAAATGGATTATGGTCTTCCGTCCTTAGTCCGCATTCTCGTCGGTCATCTCCCTAACACCACTTCCTTAGCGATTTATTTTTGGATATGGCTAGTTAATATAAATGTTTATTTATTTATGCTGATGGTTTTAGTGGATTTAAAAGGCACATAAGACTGTAAGGAGTGATTAGGAAAATAAATCACTTAGGAAGAGGTGTTAGGGAGCTTCCTGAACTGACAAGAAGGGGTCACTTTTCCACTTACACCTTCCACTTATACTGTACCTTCCACTGAAACCCTTCCACTTAAACCCTCCCTACTCTTCCTCACCTACCTCCTCCCTACTTTTCCTCACCTACCTCCTCCCTACTTTTCCTCACCTACCTCCTCCCTACTTTTCCTCACCTACCTCCTCCCTACTCTTCCTCACCTACCTCCTCCCTACTCTTCCTCACCTACCTCCTCCCTACTTTTCCTCACCTACCTCCTCCCTACTCTTCCTCAACTACCTCCTCCTTACTTTTCCTCACGTACCTCCTCCCTACTCTTCCTCACGTACCTCCTCCCTACTCTTCCTCACCTACCTCCTCCCTACTCTTCCTCATCTACCTCCCTACTTATCTACTATGCACTTCCTACTTAACAGCTTCTCTTTCACAGTACCAGGAAATTGTGACCCCGTTGGACAGATGGTAAATATTATGCCAGCTGAGAGATCCCGCTGCCCTCCCCACCTCTCCCCCACTTCCTCACCCCACTCCCCTCTCTCCCTCACCCCATTTCTCTCTTCCTCACCCCATCTCTCCTTCTTCTTCACGTTTCCTCTCCCTCCCCATCACTTCCCTCTTCTCCCCATAATTGTCCTCGCCTTCCTCTTCTCCCTCTCCCCCTTTCCCTTTCTCCCTCCTTCACGCCCCTCTCCCTCCCCCTCCCTCTTCTCCTCTCTGCCTTCCTCACATCACCCCACTCTACTCTCCCTTATCCCCCTCCCTTCCTCCCTCCCCCCTCCCCCTCCCTTCCCAATCTCTCCACTTCCCCTTCCTTCCCAATCTCCCCACTCTCCCTTCCTTCCCAATCACCCCACTCTCCCTTCCTTCCCAATCACCCCACTCCCCCTCCCTCCCCGATCTCCCACTCTCCGTCCCTCTCTCCCCACTCCCCCTCCCCAGTCCCCCCACTCCCCGTCCCCTCGTCTTACTCAGCACGGGCGCCATTGGGTTATCAACTTAATGATGTCTATGTGAGCAACCAACACCACTACCACCACCACCACTACCACTACCACCACAACCACCACCACACCACTACCACTATTACCACCAACACTGCACCACCACCACCAACTATCACAACTACAACCACCACATCCAGTCACCATTAACACTCAACACCATCACAATCCCTCACCACCACCAACACTAACACCAACACCACAATCCCTCATCATCACCACCACTACCACCTGATATCACCACCACATCTGACCACCTCTGTATGGATGAGGATAAGACAATCATGGAGAGTAATGCGAGTATAACATGGTCCAATTTAATCTGTAATGACCTCAATTATCAACCCTAATAGAGCTACAATTACTGATGACCTTATGGGGAAATTATAAGGAGGGAAGAATTTGACTGGTCTTCTCGTCTCGTCTCTCTCTCTCTCTCTCTCTCACACACACACACACACACACACACACACACACACACACACACACACACACACTCCTTCCTACACCCTACTTCTCTCTCTCTTTACCTCACTCCTCCTTACTCCCATTTCCTCTCTCTACCTCACTCCTCCTTACCCCCCTCCTCTCCCTCCCTCTCTCTCTTTCTCTCTCTCTCTCTCTCTCACACACACACTTAGCACCACGCAATACTCAGCTTCATAAAGTCTGCCCAGGCTATCACCACCACCACCACCACACCCACTGCCCTAACAGCCCAATTACCCCTGACTGAATGACGTAATGAGCTTGTTATAACTAATGAAGATTTAATTGCCTCCAAATATAGAGGGCAAAATGACTAGCAAGGATTATATAAACCATCGACAACGGAGAATGTGTTCTGCCAGGCTATAATAATAATAATAATAATAATAATAGTAGTAGTAGTAGCAGTAGTAGTAGTAACTAGTAGTGGTGGCAGTCGTAGTAGTAAAAAAGAAAATAATAATAATAATATTTAAATAAATAAATATTAACCGATAACCAAATACAAAATCTTAACCACCTCAACTTATTATTATTATTATTATTATTATTATTATTATTCTTGCAGGAGTTTCCCTCAGATGAATATACACTGACTGGGGTATCACGAAAATTTCAATAGCATCCACTGCCTAATTTTAAAAGTATACTAGATGTAAAGTAGATGTATGCTAGAAGATGTATACTAGAAAATGTATACTAGAAGACACACTAAAGGATGTACAGTATACTAGAAGATATATTTTAGAGGATGTATCCAAAAATTGTATACTAGAAAGGATGTATACCAGAAAAGTATACTGGAATATGTATACAGAAAAAGTCGACTTCTAATTAAACAATATCATGGTTCTGGCTTAAAAAAAAAAAAGGGGGGGGGGGAACCTGAAATATATGGAAAAAGACTGGATTTCCATGTACATAGCAAATAAAAGAAAGGAAGAAGACAAACATACAGATAGATATAGATAGATAGATAGGTAGAGACGGATAGATATGAAGGAAAGATGGAAGGAAGAAAGAAAGGAACAGAAAAAGTCCGAAAGAAAAGGAGGGAGGGAGGGAAGGAAGACCGAAAAAGAAAAAGGAAGGAGGAAAAGGCGAAACCGAGA
>NC_136957.1:36998245-37023245 GCF_032717465.1 Coenobita brevimanus | reverse complement strand
GCCCCCCTGACCCCTCTGCCCCCCCCACAGGACTTCATTAGCGAGAGAGAGAGAGAGAGAGAAAGAGAGAGAGAGAGAGAAATCCGTGCATGCCGTGTTCATGTATCCTATGTCGTCCAAAATACCCTTAAATAATATGTTAATGTGTGTGTGTGTGTGTGTGTAATTACCGGTATGTGCGTACACTTACTATGCACCAGAACGTACACATGTCTGTAAGCGCTCTGCAGACTGATGAACCACGTGCTTCTGTATTGATTTACTTGCATGTACGTATGTATGTGTGTATATTTATGTACGTGTGTATGACTGCACGTAATTCTCCAGTACTTGTCCCTTCCCTCCCTCTCCCTTCTCCAGGCACACGACACCCTAATCAAGAAGACGAGTGACCAGAGGGGGAGGGAAGAGGGGAGAGGGGAGAGAGGAGGGGAGAGGGGGAGGCCTATTTACCACGCCCCCACACACACACTCCCTCCCTCCCTCCCTCTCTCTCTCTCTCTCGTCATGCATATATAAACAACAACAAAACAACATAGACACCATATTTTCTTTCATTTTTCCCGCCAACCCTTCCGGCCAGGCGGGTTTCTCTTTAGTGGCAAAAAATCGTCTGAAGGAAGCCAGATAAAACCAAATCGTCCTCGGGTTCGATCGATTTTGGGGGGATATCTGCTAACCACTTGAGTCCAATGAGTTTCTTCTGAGGCTGATTACAGAATTGAGAGAAGGTGGTCAGTAAGGAAATAATATAGACGCAGAGAGAGAGAGAGAGAGAGAGAGAGAGAGAGAGAGAGAGAGAGAGAGAGAGAGAGAGAGAGAGAGAGACAGACAGACAGACAGACAGACAGACAGACAGAGAGAATATAGATGAAGATAAGAGATGGCGTTACTTGGAGGGGGGAGGATAGAAGGGGAGGGAAGGGGAGGGGAGGGGAAAGGGAAGCGAGGGGGAAGAGAAGGGGAGGGTAGGGAGTGGGGAGAGAGAAAGGGGAAGAAATCAAGAAGTGTGGGGGAGGTAATAAAATGGGGAGAGAAGAGGCAGAGTGGGGTGGGAAGGAGGAAGGAAGGAAAGGAAGAAAGAATGGGGAAGAAGAACAAGAAAGGAGATTGGAGGAAGGGAAGGAAGGGAAGAGAGAAAGGTGGAGAGATGGGAAGGGAGGAAGGGGAAGACAGGGGAGAAATTAAGAGGGGAGGGGAGGGGAAAGGTGGGGTGATCAAGATGTGCGGGAGTGGTAATAGAAAGGGAGAGGGGAGGGAAATGATGTTATTGAGGATTACGTGAGGGAGGAAAGTGCCAGGAGGGGAGGAAGAAATAGGAGGGAGAGAGAGAGAGAGAGAGAGAGAGAGAGAGAGAGAGAGAGAGAGAGAGAGAGAGAGAGAGAGAGAAGAGGAGGAGGAGGAGGAGGAGGAAGGAAGAGAAAGATAAAAGGAAGAGCAGGGAAGAGGAAGAGGAGGAAGAATTAGAAACAGGAAGAGAAATGGGGAGGAGGAAGTGCAGGAGAGAGAAGAAGAGAAGAGGGAAGAAGGGAGGAAGACGAGGAGAGAAGAAGCAGAGAGGTGGAAGAGGAGGAGAGGACGAGCCAGGAAGGAGGAAGAGGAGATGAAGATGGTCCGAACCTAAATGATCCCCGTCACTTTATCACCAAAATTTAATAATAGGGACCTTAACTGCACATCGATGGTTGCGTGTCGTCCTCCTGGTGCTATCCTTGTCAGTTACACGCTTCAGGGAAATACAGAACTTCAGGTTAATTGCACCAGAACTTCAGGTGATTGCAACAGGACTTCAGGTGATTGCAACGGAACTTCAGGTGAGTGCAACAGAACTTTGGGTAATTGCAACAGAACTTCAGGTAATTGCAACGGAACTTCAGGTGATTGCAACGGAACTTCAGGTGATTGCAACAACGCTTTTTCTCTATTATTTTATCTGATATGACTGGGAGTCTCTCTCTCTCTCTCCTCAGCCACAAATACGCCCACACCATCGACCCGGCGTAAGTGTGTACATATGTGCATTTGCGTGTATGTGCGTGTGTGCGTGTCAGGATGGTGGTCACGCAACAGACATCCATATGGTAATCAGAATGGCCATGTTCCGCCATTTTGGTTACACATGTATTCACTATCCAGATCATGACGTCATATTCCTTTAGTTCGAGTTGGTCTTCCTCATCAAAAAATAAAATAATAATAATAACAATAACAATAATAGTTATAATAATAATAATAACATAATGGTAGTAATAATAATAGTAATAATAATAATAATAATAACGATAATAATAATAATAATAATAATACAAAGAATAATAATAAATTCAGGCTCTTCTCCAGAATATATTGAGGTGTTGATCTTAGAGAGAGAGAGAGAGAGAGAGAGAGAGAGAGAGAGAAATAATTCATCGTACAACGGTCCACTGAGGGTTCCAAAATCATCCAATTATATAACACAATCTCATCCCACCTTCCTGTATACTCCTTTCACTTCAACTTGGCTTAGAATCGCTCTCTCCATTTTCTATACCGAGCTGTGGCAATAGACTAACACTGGAATACGATGCTAGTCACGAAGAAGTGCTATGGAAAGGAAGAAATGCGATGGAAAGGATGGAAAGCCCTAGCATTGCCATCTTCTGTTACTGAGAAGCGGGAAATAAGCTGGATAAAGACGAAAATATAGACCAAGTTGGGATGAAAATACTATAGCAAACACCTGAACTAACCCAACCCACATCAACCCAACCCAGCCTTACCCTTCCTAATCTACTATGACCTAACCTAACCTAGCCTAACATCACCTATCCTAACCTCATGTAATCTAATTTGTAAACCTAGCCTAACGTAACCTACCTTCCACTCATAAACCCTAATCTACCCTAACCTCATTTAACCTAACCCAACCTAACTCAAACCATCCCTTACCCACTATAATCTCACTTCACCTAATCCAACCTCACTCCACCTCATCTAGACTCACCTCCTCTCACATCATCTCCCCTCACCTCTCCTATCCTCACCTTCACTTCACCTAACCTAACCTCACTTTACCTCACTTTCACCTAACCTAACTTCTCCCCTCCCCTCACTTCACCTGAATCTGTTAGGCGTCCATCAGTGACATCCAATCTAGGTAAGTATAAGCTATGGGACCAAAATGGCGTTCCTGTCCATGACGTTCAGTTACTGGGGTACATAGTCACGCGAGAGGAGGGGGGAAGGAAGAAAGGAAGGAAGGAGAGAAAGAAGGAGATAAGAAAGAGGAAGGAAGAAAAACTGGAGGGAAGGAAGGAAGAAAAAGGGGAAGGAAGGAGGGATAGAAGAAAAAGGGGAAGTAAGGATGGAAGGAAGAAAAATGATGGAATAAAAAAGAGAAGGAAAGGAGGATGAGCATAAGAAAAAGGAGGATAGGTGGGAAATGGGGTAGGGGGAGAATGGATGGAAGAGGGCGAGGGGGAGGGATGGAGAGGTGAAAGAGAGAAGGACGGGAGGATGAGGTGGAGGAGGGGTGGGAAGTGGGGGAGGGGGAGAATGGATGGGAGAGGGCGAGGGAGGGGGATGGAGAGGTGAACAGATCGGAGAGGGGAGGGAGTACAGGGAAAGGGGAAGAGAGGAAGAAGAAAGGAGGGGGAGGAATGAGGTCAGGCAGAAGGAAGGAAGAAATGAAGGAAGGAAAGCTAGGAAAACTCTGCATAAAGACGGTCTGAAGGGAAAGGGGAAAGCTAAAATGAAGGGAAAAGGGACAGGATGAGAGAAATTGAGAGGGTAAGGGGTGCGGGGAGGGGGAGGAACACACCCAGCCCTACCTAACTAAGTATATTACCGGAGGAAAAAAAAAAGGTAAATATAGTTCTTTAAAAATATAGCACTGAGATAAATGCACTGGAGAATAAGTTGATATTTTAAACCATGTATACTGTTGTCATTATCATCATCATCATCAAAGCATCCCTATCATCATCATCACCATAACAAACCATCATAACTATTTTAATCATCACCATCACCACCACCACCACCACCACCATCACCACCACCACCACCACCACCATCACCACCACCACCACCATCATCATCACCATCACCACCTCCACGAGTATCATCATCATCGTTTTCACCACAACCACCATCATCACCACCACTACCACCACCACCACCATCATCATCATCATCATCACCACCTCCACGAACATTATCATCATTATTTCCACCACCACCACCACCACTACGAGCATCATCATCATCGTTTCCACAACAACCACACCACCACAACCACACCACCACTACCACTTGTATTAACGATATGGATGAAATACAAATCCCTTAATACAAACATCCCTCCTTAAGAACTGTATCCTAAATGACCCAGGAAATTCCGCAAACACCTTTTCCTTGGCGATTCATTTTATCACACCTCAGTCTTCGCTTGTATGTTCCTGATGCAATGCTATGTCGAAATTCTATCTAACTATTGCCAGACGCCTTAATCCCGTAAGGGGTGGCCACAAACAAATCGCCTCCATGTCGCCCTGTCCCCCGCCATTTCACTGCCCTGCTGCCAGCTCGAAATTAAAAAGATAAATTTAACATACAAGATAAAGGTCACGGGGAAAATAAGGAGCAAAGGAAGAGGTGTTACGAAGCTCTTATACCTTAATTACGGTACTAAATGATCACCTGGGTAATTATTCAGGTCATTAGCTCTGTTAATTGACCGGACAAAGGTAGACAGGGTTTAATATATATGAAACTTTTGTGTGGGATGTGGTGTGGACTTTCGTGGATTAGATAGATGGATATACTGATAGATAAGTAGATAGATAGACAGGTGGACACGACAGACAGACAGACAAATAGATATACAGAGGTAGATACGTAAGTAGATAGATAAATAGATAGATGTATACAGACAGAAGACAGCCAAGCAAGTAGGCACGCAGATGGTAGACGGACGGACAGACAGATAGATAGACAGGCAGACAGACACATGGAGAGAGAGAGAGAGAGAGAGAGAGAGAGAGAGAGAGAGAGAGAGAGAGAGAGAGCACCCGGGTAATACGGTATCCGGTGTATTCGACCACAAGGCTGTCGACTCGGCACTTAACCACATCCTTCTCTCTCTCTCTCTCTCTCTCTCAACAATAGTCGTTAAACTTATACGTATTTGTCTATCTCTGTCTGTTTGTATTCATGTATGTATGTATGTATGTACTGTAAGTATGTATGTATGTATATGTATGTATGTATGTATTGTGTGTGTATGTATGTATGTAAGCAAAATAATATGGACAAAATGCGTGATCAGGTCGTAAAAGATTACTACAAATCTGTAACTTCTCTTTTCAGTCCTTCTTTCTAACCTTCCTGTTAAATTTCCACAAGGCATTTTATTCCAAGTGATGCTTCAACTAATTTTAGCGTTAGGTAGATAGCCGGAGGACCTGGAGGGTGGGGGAGAGCCTTCTGCTGTCTTCTCTTTCTAAAATTCTATAACTTCACCGATAAGGTTAGGTTGGGTCAGGTGCAGTTAAGTTTAGTTGGATTATGTTAGGTTTACGTTGAATAGTTAGGGAAGGGAAGGGAATGGAAGGGAAGGGAAGGGAAGGGAAGGGAAGGGAAGAGAAAGAAAGAAAGAAAGGGAAGGGAAGAGAAAGAAAGAAAGAAAGGGAAGGGAAGAGAAAGAAAGAAAGGGAAGGGAAGAGAAGAGAAAAGAGAAGGGAAGGGATGGGAAGAAAGGGAGTGGAGAGAAAGGGAAGGGAAGGGAAGGGAAGGGAAGAGAAAGGAAAGGGAACGGAAAGAAAGGGAAGGGAAACGAAGGGAAGGGAAGGGAAGGGAAGGGAAGGGACGAGAAAGGAAGGGAAGACTGAGTTAAGTGATAATATTGGGTTAGGTTTAAGTTTCTATCCCAAATCTGGTCGAATTACCTATAACGTAAGGTGAAAGCAGAATAACTCACAAGAAATGGATTACTGTGTTTTATAAGTTTGTATTCTAAGTGTAATATTTCGTTGATTCTCTCTCTCTCTCTCTCTCTCTCTCTCTCTCTCTCTCTCTCTCTCTCTCTCTCTCGTTCTTTCACCTCAACCACATCAACTTCATACTTCCTTCTGCTCCCCCTCCTCCTCCTCCTCTTCCTCCTGCTCTCTTATTGCTTCCGTTCTTGCTTTCATTCAGTATTTCTCTCTCTCTCTCTCTCTCTCTCTCTCTCATAACTAAAACATTAAATTTAGTTTCTTTTTGCGTCTCATTTACAATAACTCTCTCTCTCTCTCTCTCTCTCTATTTTCCACATACACCTCCCAGCATCTCCCCTCCATTCCCTCTCCCCTTCCATTTTCTCCTCCCCTTTCCTCCCTCCCCCACCCTCCATCTCTCCTCCCCTTTCCTCCTTCGCTCTCTCTCTCTCTCTCTCCCTCCTCCTCTTTCCTCCACTCCTCACATTCCAGCCCCGCCCTGTCTGGAACAATAAGCCTTCTTCTTGAGTCTCCCCTGTCTCTTCCAAAACACCAACTTCCCTAACACCTTTTTCTTAGCGATTTATTTATGGATATGGCTGGTTAATATCCTTCTGTGCGTTATTTAACCAGTGTATGGCGATATTGGAAGGATTTATGTAACACAGAGTAGGACGGTAAGGTGTAATAAGCAAAATAAATCGCTTAGGAGGTGGTGTTAGGGAGCTTTCTTAACTCTATACTCCTTTCACACTAACTTGGCCTAAAATTGCCATCTCTCCATCTTGAATGCCGAGTTGCAAAAATAAGATTATCACTAGAATATGAAGCTAGTCACGAAGAAGTGCTATGAAAAAGATGATGAGTTGTTACACTGTCTTTGCCTACCATTGAGATACTGAAATAAACTACAAAATTACGGATATCTGAGCCAGGTGAAGGTGAATGACATATAGAAGAGAGCTTAAATGTATTCTGAAGTTACCCCTTCCAATTAGAGAAACTTTTTACTGAAGGGGTAACTCTCTCTCTCTCTCTCTCTCTCTCTCTCTCTCTCTCTCTCCGGACCTAGAATTATTTTTATGTGAGAATACCGTCATTTTGTGTAAATATTGGGAATGATTAGAACATAATAGTAATAATAATAATAATAATAATAATAATAATAATAATGGTGGTGGTGGTGGTGGTGGTGGTGGTGGTGGTGGTGGTGGTGGTGGTGGTGGTGGTGATGATGATGATGATGATGATGATGATGATGATGATGATGATGATGATGATGATGATGACTGCAATAATAATCTTTGTTTCGAAGCTACTTCATTTAGCCTAGATGATGATGACAAAAAGCGTGATGAAGGCGACAGGGGGTGGAGTGGTGAGGGGCGGGAGGGTGATGATAGTGATGACTGGCTGCTGGGTTGGTCACTGTGGTGGTGGTGAGGGGGGGGGGAGAGCAGCTGTTGTAGGGAGGGGTCATATTACGCTACTCTACACGCACTGCCTTGACCTCTAGGGTAGCAGGGGCAAAGAGGAGTCTGCTCATCATCATCATCATCATCATCATCATCATCATCACCACCACCACCACCACCACCACTACCACCACCACCATCATCACTATCCTTATCGTCCTCCTCCTCCTCCTCATCATCATCATCATTACACGCTCCCCCCTACACTGTCATCATCATTACCACCATCACCATCATCATCACTCGCAATCTCCTCTCTTCATCACTATTAAATCTTGAGTACCCTTCCATTTGGCTCTCTCATCATCATCACCACTCTCTCTCTCTCTCCCTCAGCAGCCGTTCCCCCCAAACTTCAGTAATCACACACACACACACACACACACACACACACACACACACACACACACACACACACACACACACACACACACACACACAAAGTTATACCCCACTCGCCCACCTACCCACACACCAGCCCATTTTCCTCACCCACCTACACCCTCCCTTACCCACCCCAACACTTCATTTACCTTTTCACACCTACACTCACCTGTCCACACCTTACCTCCCTCACTCATCTACAACTACCCACCTGTCTGCCCATCTATTCTCAGTTTTCGTTCACCCACCTACTCTCACCCTAACATACCTTCATCAACACTAGCTTGTCTCACCCTCTCCTCACCTACACCCAGCTCTCCACACCCTGTTTCACTCACCCTTACCTTCCTCCACCCTAACCTGCCTCACCCACCCACCTACCTAAATACCAGCCGCACCCACACACCTCTCGCCTCTACCCAACCACCCACTCCCTCATTCACACCCACACCCTGCTCCACGCATACCCTCCCTCCCTCAACCACACCCACCCTACCTCATCTACACATCAACACACTCACCCTATCCACATCCACACCCTCTCACACTCAGCCACACTTACACCCTCCCTACCCACCTACATCCTCATACACACCCCCACACCCTGTCTTCGCACATACCCTACTTATTCACACCCACACCCACATCTACACCCTCAACTCACACCTTACTTTCCTCACACCCTTCCTATCCTATCCACCCCTCACCCACATCCTGCCTCACTCACATCCTCCCCATACCACCCACATACTCTTCCCCACCCTCTTTCTTCCGTTCAGGTGACATTCTCTCTCTCTCTCTCTCTCTCTCTCTTGCAATATCCACCCGAAGCCTGAGTTCAGAAAATACCAAGAGAGAGAGAGAAAGAGAGAGAGAGAGAGAGAGACTGTGTCTCAATCTTAACCCAACCCAACATAACCCAACCCAACCCAACCTAACCTAACCTAACCCAACCTCACCTAACTCAACGTACACCTTACCTATGCACTCCACTCGTCCCCAAGAGAGAGAGAGAGAGAGAGAGAGAGAGAGAGAGAAATGCGAAGGTCAAGGAAGAAGAGGTGATAAAAGCCAAGCCAAGCCCTGTTCCTGATGCACCCCCAACGCTCCCACCCTGACCAACCCCCAACCAACCTCACTATGTCACCCCAACTCCTACCTCATCCAAGCCACTCAGACCAACCCCCAACCCCAACCACCCACGTCACTCTCACCAACCCCCCAACAACCCCACTGCGTCACCCCAACCCCACCACCCTGACCAACCCCCAACCAACCCCGCTACATCACATTAATATTATGGTTTATCAATGTCGCTCTATCCGATGTGGGGATGGCTCCAACGCGACATTTACCAGTAGCAAACAATATCCCTCTTAATTAACAAACAAAATCTTTCCTAACTCGCACACACACAGAGGTTAAGAATTTTTGCGTGAAATATATTGTTAATGATAATGTGTTATAAAACCGTCTTACTAATAAAACATCGCATTTAACATTAGCCCAAACACAAGCTGACTTCTGTAACCAAAAATAAATATACAAGTGATAATCATAATAATAATAATAATAATAATAATAATAATAAATAATAATAATAATAATAATAATAAAAATAATAATAATAATAATAATCTATCCATCTACCGGTATCTATCCAATGTCAGACGCCTCAATCCCGCATGGGGTGACCACAAACAAATCGTCTCCATGTCGCCCTGTCCAACGCCATTTCACTGCACAATAATAATAATAATAATAAGAAGAAGAAGAAGATACAACAACAACAACAACAATAATAATAATAATAATAATAATAATAAATAATCCATCTTCTTTGCCTGAACCTGGACAAGTTTCACCAAACACAATGCTTTTATTTACTTCTTATTCAGACAACCATACACCTCAACAAACAACTTCAAATGAGAGAGAACGAAAAAAATGTAAAAAAAAAAAAAAATCACCAAAGTATTTTAAGTCAAGACGATTTTAAATATGACAAATAATAATAATAATAATAATAATAAAAAAAAACATCAACGCACATAACGCAACCTCGCTCTACTCTCGTATACCTGGCTTCTCGCGACGCAGGTAAGGCACGCCACCTCACGCTTACGGTGACAGGTGATGAATGGACGAGGGGACGAAACACACAAGGTAAACAAACCAATTAATATCTTACACAGCCTACGTCTTCATCCACTCACTTGATGTAGCGCCTCTTCCTTCACCTTTTATCATTCTCCCAACTGATATCTTACACAACCTACGTCTTCATCCACTCACTTGATGTAGCGCCTCTTCCTTCACCTTTATCATTCTTCCAATTGATATCTTACACAACCTACGTCTTCATCCACTCACTTGATGTAGCGCCTCTTCCTTCACCTTTATCATTCTTCCAATTAATATCTTACACAACCTACGTCTTCATCCACTCACTTGATGTAGCGCCTCTTCCTTCCCCTTTTATCATTCTTCCAATTGATATCTTACACAACCTACGTCTTCGTCCACTCATTTGATGTAGCGCTTCTTTCTTCACGTTCATCATTCTTCCAATTAATATCTTACACAGCCTACGTCTCCATCCACTCACTTGATGCAACGCTTCTTCCTTCACCTTTATCATTCTTTTTCTGTGTCTACCCTCCTCTCTTCTTATTTCTCCCATCCTACGTCTTCATCCACTCATTTGATGTAGCGCTTCTTTCCTTCACCTTTTATCATTATTTTTCTGTGTCTGCCTTCCTCTCTTCTTATTTCTCCCACCCTTCCTGTCACTTTTTATTACTCTTCTTTCCTTCATCTTTATCATTCTTTTTCTGTCTACCTTCCTTCCTTATTTCTCCCATCCTTCCTGTCGCTTTTTATTACTCTTCTTTCCGTTTCAGGTGGCTCTACACTGAGTGGCAAGCCTAATGGTTTCCAGTAAATCATTTAAAACGCTGGGTGGTAACCATATAACCAAATAATGGGATGATGTGGAGCATACTATGGTGCTCCTGTTAACTGGGGAGACGCAAATCTGCTGTCCATCCAGGAACCAAACCTCCAAACTTCCCCGCGTCTCGCTGTGTTGAGACGCTCTCCACCACAAGGGAACATTGATTAACTGCACGGAACGGCGATGCAGGGGCGGTTGTTTGCCTGCGGTTGATGGGTTTATTCGGCAACAGACCGGGGTTACTCAAGAAAAACAAAAAGCAGCAACAACAACAACGTCTTCCATGTACTGAACACTGTGAGGAAGTTACCCTTCTTTCCCTCCTCCTCTCTTTCCCATCCTTCCCCCCCGTCTATCCATCTTCCCTCTCCTCCTCCCTCCCTCGCTACCTTCTTTCCCACCCTTCCTCCCATCTATCCATCTTGTCTCCTCTCTCCTCCTCCCTCTCCTCCGCCTCCCTACCACCATATCTCCTCCTCCCTTCCCTCCCTCCCTCTTTCCCACCTTTCCATCTTGTCTCCTCTCTCTTTCCTCTCCTCCTCCGCCTCCCTACTACCATATCTCTTCCTTCCTTCGCTCCATTCCTCCCTCTTCCCTCCTCTCTTCTTTCTCTCCTCCTCCTCCTTCTCCCTATTACCATATCCCTTCCTTCCCTCCCCCTCTCGCTACCCTCTTCCCTCCTCTCTTCTACCCCTCCTCCTCCACCTCCCTACTACCATACCTCCTCCTTCCTTCCCTCCCTCGCTCGCTACCCTCTTTCCTCCTCTCTTCTTCCTCTCCTCCTCCTCCTCCCTACTACCATACATCTTCCTTCCCTCCCTCCCTCCCTCGCTACCCTCTTCCCTCCTTCTTTCTTCCTCTCCTCCTCCACCTCCCTACTACCATGTATCTTCCTTCCCTCTCTCTCTTCCTCCCTCGCTACCCTCTTCCCTCCTCTCTTCTTCCTCTCCTCCTCCACCTCCCTACTACCATATCCTTTCCTTCCCTTCCCCCCTCGCTACCCTCTTCCCTCCTCTCTTCTTCCTCTCCCCCTCCACCTCCCTACTACCATGTATCTTCCTTCCCTCTCTTCCTCCCTCGCTACCCTCTTCCCTCCTCTCTTCTTCCTCTCCTCCTCCACCTCCCTACTACCATATCCTTTCCTTCCCTTCCCCCCTCGCTACCCTCTTCCCTCCTCTCTTCTTCCTCTCCTCCTCCTCCTCCCTACTATCACACAACAAACAATAACAAACTCGATATAACTAGGCCTAAGAATGCCATGTCTTGAATGTCGAGATGTGGCCAAACTTTACTCCACAAGAAGGAAAATATAAGTAAGGACAATTTAATAAAACAAGACAATGATAAAGATAAATAAAATAACACTCACGCAGTCTCCATCCGCCATTTTGCCTTCATCTGACACTTACCTGGAAGAAATAGGTAATATTAGTTATGGAATGTGTGTGTGTGTGTGTGTGTGTGTGTGTGTGTGTGTGTGTGTGAGAGAGAGAGAGAGAGAGAGAGAGAGAGAGAGAGAGAGGCTATTTCAAACATCGAATAAAAGATATTACATACATACAACTACACAAACAATAAACATCAGAATCACAATAATACTGTATTCACAAAAAATCAATTGACCTATTTTTGTTTCTCTCTCCAATATATCTATTTTTTACTGTCGAAATTTGAAGTAAAAATTATAACAACATTCAGAATCTTTAACTCAGTACATGCGTTTTGAAATCTAGTATTGTCTGTGCCATTTCAATAAAGATGTATTATTCTGTGTCGTCATCCTTTAGATAAAAAGATAACTGTAGTAGTAGTAGTAGTAGTAATAATAATAATAATAATAATAATAATAATAATAATAATGATAAATGAGGAGTGAAATGAACAGGGTTACGAAGCGAAGAAGAGAGGAAATGAGGAATGTGGAGACGAGGAGGGGGAGAGATGAAGCAAGAGAGGGTGTAGAGGGGAAGGGATGATGAGGGAGAGAGGAGATATGGAGGAAAGGGGTGAGGGAGGGTGAGGGATGATGGAAAAGAGGGTGAAGGAGAGAAAGAAGGGGGAGGGAGGAATGAAAGAAGCTGAGGGAGAGAGGACATGGAGGGGTGAGGAGAGGGAAGTGTAAGGAGGGAAGGGGTGAGGATGGGATATGGAGGGATGGGGAGAGGGAGGGATAAGGAGGGACGGGGTGAGGGAGAGATGGATGGGGGAGGGAAGGGGTGAGGGAGAGATGGAAGGGGTGATGGAAGGGCTTTCAGTTCACTTCCTGGCCTCACCTGCCCTTCGTCACACCTACAGGAAATGACCCTCCCTCTACCCTACCCACCTCTCTCTCTCTCTCTCTCTCTCACACACACACACACACAAACACACACCTAGGAAAACTTTGCTACCTTCACTTCTAACCAACCACCTCCCACCACTACATCATTTTACTCAAAGTTCGAATTCTTACCCTGAAGATGTTAATAAAGACAGAAGAGAAAGAAGAGGACCTTATTACCTGACAAATCTATCCTGTAATAAAGAAATCACCTGAATACAATAAGAAAATAAAGGAAAAACATATAGCACTAAAATCCACGGGTCTATACATGACACACCGACATGTCAAAAAATATTCCCACTAACACCTTCATCCTTGCTCCAAATGCCACTGTCTTGTCTCGTGGTATGCGTGGGGAGAGGCGCTGTGTGTGACGCCATCTGTTGCGCGGGAGGAAGAGTTTTAGGGCCTTGAGGGATGTGTGTTCTAAATTGGATACGGATGGAATCGTTATCATTATCATCATCATCGTCATCATTATCATCATCGTCATCGTTATCATCACCACCACCACCATCATCATCATCATCGTCATCACCACCATCATAATCATCATCATCATCATCACCATCATCGTCATCATCTCCATTATTATCATATCACCATCATCGTCATCATCATCTCTATCATCTTCATTATCACCATCATCGTCATCATCTCCATCATCTTAAATATCATCATCATCACCATTATCATCAAAATCATCATCATTATCATCATCTTTCCACTCAGACCAATGGTGGTTTAGTACACTTTTTTTTTTTTACAATGAGAAGTCAATAATAATTCTCTCTCTCTCTCTCTCTCTCTCTCAGCTTTAGCCGACCTCACCCCCTGGGGTTGTTTCAGTCATCGCTCTCTCTCCCCTTTCAACCCCTCCCTTCTACCCCCCCATCCCTTCTCTCCTTCCTCCCTCTCTCCCTTCTTTCCCCCCTCCCTCCTCTCCTTCCTCCCTCTCTCCCTTCTTTCCCCCTCCCTCCTCTCCTTTCCTTCCTTCTCTCCCATTCATCCCTCCCCCCGCCCTGTTTTTCCTCTCTTTCTTCCCCTCTTTTCTTCTTCCATCCCTCTTCTTTAACTCTCTCTCTCTCTCCCTCTCTCCACTCCCTGTTTTCCAGTCTTTCCTTCCTCCTTCTTTTTCTTTTTTTCTTTCTTCCTTCTCTTCATTTCCCTCTCTTCCTCATTTTCTCCTTTTTCTCCCTCTCATTTCCTCTCTCTCTTTCTCGCCTTTCCTCTTTCCCTCCCTCCCTTCCTTTCTTCTTTTTATCTCCCCCTCTCTCTCTTTCCCTTTTCCCTCCCCCTCATTCCCTCCTCTTCCACCCTCCTCCATCTGTCTTTCTCCTCCTCCTCTCCCTCACTTCTTTCTTTCTTGCTCCCTCATCTTTCCTCTCTCTCCCTCCCTTCTCTCCTTCCCTCCCACGGCTCGCTCTCTCTCTCTCTCTCTCTCTCTCCCACGTCTGTCCCTCCCTCTTTCCCACCCTCCCTCCCTCCCTCTTTTCTCTCTCTCCCTGGCTCTAAATCTTTCCCGGAACATGGTCGGAACATGAACAATGGGAGGGAGGGAGGGAAAGAGGGAGGGAGGGAGGGAGAGTGGGGAAGGGAAAAGGATGATGAGTGAGGGGAAGGGAAAAAAATGAGAGAGAGAGAGAGAGAGAGAGAGAGAGAGAGAGAGAGAGAGAGAGAGAGAGAGAGAGAGAGAGAGGCGAGCATTTCCCCACCTCACCCCCACACTAACATAACCCCTTCCTTACAAATACCTATTAAATTTCCTCTCTTATCAACTAGACGCTTTTTCTCAGGATCTCTATAATTGAAGGGGGGTTGAGGCAGGCTATTATCTAACCCCTCCTGCTGCTAAAACCCCTCCTCAGCTCAATGAAATCGTCTGAGGATGGGAAAAAGATATGGTGTTTGGGTGATAAGAGTAAAGAGAGAAGTGTGTTATATTGAAAAGCCTCATGACACTATTTAAGCCTCATGACACCCTCTCAAAGCCTTATGACACTATTTAAGCCTCATGACACCTTCTCAAAGCCTTATGATACCTCTTAAAGCCTCATGACACCCTCTTAAAGCCTCACGACACCCTCTTAAAGCCTCATGACACTCCCAAAGCCTCATGACACACTCTCAAAGCCTCACGACACCCTCTCCAAGCCTCATGACACCTCTCCAAGCCTCATGACACCTCTCCAAGCCTCATGACACCCTCTTAAAGCCTCATGACACCCTCTCCAAGCCTCATGACACCCTCTCCAAGCCTCATGACACCTCTCCAAGCCTCATGACACCCTCTCCGATCCTCATGACACATCTTAAAGCCTCATGACACCCTCTCCGATCCTCATGACACATCTTAAAGCCTCATGACACCCTCTTAAAGCCTTGTGACACTCCCAAAGCCTCATGACACCCTCTTAAAGCCTTGTGACACTCCCAAAGCCTCATGACACTATTAAAGCCTCATGACACCCTCTCCAAGCCTCATGACACCCTCTCCAAGCCTCATGGCACCTACTCAGAGCCTCATGACACCCCCTCTGCCACCACAGCTTGAAGTGGAGGGGTGGAGGGCAAGTTGCTAAGTTGAGCCGGGGGGGGGGGGGTCTTGTTACCTGCATGTTCACGCCTACCCACCTGTAACTCACCTGAATATGGGGAGAGATAGTTATGAAGGACTGATAGATAGTTACAAAGGACTGATGGATAGATAGATAGTTACGAAGGGCTGATAGATAGATAGTTACACAGAGGGACTGATAGATAGAGGCAGAGTTAGGGGGTCTTAAAATGTATGTTATTTGATAGACATATATGGATAGGCAGATGAACACGTAAAGGGAAAGAGAGAGGAAAGCTGTGTGTGTGTGTGTGTGTGTGTGTGTGTGTGAGAGAGAGAGAGAGAGAGAGAGAGAGAGAGAGAGAGAGAGAGAGAGAGAATGAAAGGCTGGAAAAAGAGGGGAGGGAGTGATGGGAAAAAACTGAGGGGGGGGGGTGTTGGGGGAGGGAGAACGATGACGGAACATCCCCAGACGAGATTAAAGTTGAGAGAGAGAGAGAGAGAGAGGGAGGAGATTACTGTTATTACTATTGTATTTCAGCACTGACGGTAAATAGTCCCTTAATTCACTTCTCTAATAATAATAGTAACAACAACAATAATAATAATAATAATAATAATAATAATAATAATAACAGTAATAATAATAATAATAATAATAATAATAATAACAATAATAATAATAACAACAACAATAACAATAATAATAATAATAATAATAATAATAATAACAATAATAATAATAATAATAACAATAATAATAATAATAATAATAATAAACATCATTACCTTCCTCTCCAACACAAACCCACAAAGGATAATATCGAGTTAATATTCTCCCATCTCTTTCTCCTCTGATTCTAGTCCCCCTGACCTCTCTCCGACCTCTGACCCCTGACCCTAGCCGACAGGTCAACGAGGTGGCCCTGAATTTCCGGTTGTGTATGTGTCTGCACGTACACACGCACATGGATACCGGTACGTGCATAGGGACGCACATAACCATGCATACATGTCACCTTTTCGAATGTACCGTAGACACACACACACACACACACAGTTCCCTAGGGTACATACATACATCATACAATCTGCACATATCCTGCTTTCCTACACACACACACACACACACACACACACAATAATAATCCTAGTGTATAATAAATTCCTAATTCCTTCATACATCAAAAATAAATCCTGTCTTTTTCCCCTAGACAAAATTATCACTAAATTTACATATAACACTTCAAATATTCAACATTATTTTCTTTTACAGCATTTACATATTTTACAAGACTCGATTCACATACACTTACACTCACCATACACCCTGATTTTTTTTCATTAAAGATGATAATAAGGTAAAGCCATAATACTTAATATATTTAATAAAATAATGATTCAGAGCGCTAATAAACTCCAGCACTATCCATTTATTCATTCGTCGTTATATACATTCCATTTATTCATCCATCCTTCCAGAGAGAGAGAGAGAGAATAAATACATAATTAGAGACACACAGAGACTGACAGATACAGACAAATAGGTCGACACACAAACGCAGACAGATGCAGAGACAGGCAGACACACAAACAGGAAGACAGGCAGACATGTTAGAAAGACTGACAGATACAGATAAGGAGACAAAGCAGACAGTTACAGATAAGGAGAGACAAGGCAGACAGATAATAAAGAGACAAGGCAGACAGATAGATAAGGAGAGACAAGGCAGACAGATAGATAAGGAGAAAGAAGGCAGACAGATAGATAAGGAGAGACAAGGCAGACAGATAGATAAGGAGAGACAAGGCAGACAGATAGATAAGGAGAAAGAAGGCAGACAGATAGATAAGGAGAGACAAGGCAGACAGATAGATAAGGAGAGACAAGGCAGACAGATAGATAAGGAGAGACAAGGCAGACAGATACAGATAATAGAAAGACAAGACACACAGATAAAGATAAGGAATTCACTTCAACTCCCTACATTGCCACATCCTGGTGTTCTCCCTAGACAGGATCTTCACCCAAAACACAACCCCACACACACATCCTGCCAGCCAGCCACAGTTCCGGGCCTGTGACCTCTCGGTATTCCAGGCACGTTGCAGGCACAGATCGCAGCCAGGTATGCAACTGATAAGGAGGAAAATGCAGCTGGTAATGGATTAATGCGGCTGATAATACAGAAATGCACCTGGTAATAGAGAAATGAGGCTGGCAATCAGCTGGCAATAAAGAAATGCAGCTGGTAATAAAGAAATGCAGCTGGTAATAAAGAAATGCAGCTGGTAATAAAGAAATGCAGCTGGTAATACAGAAATGAGGCTGGCAATAAGAGAAATGCAGCTGGTAATAAAGAAATGCAGCTGGTAATAAGAGAAATGCAGCTGGTAATGGAGAAATGTAGCTGGTAACACAGAAATGCGACTGGTAAGAGAAATGCAGCTGGTATCACGTACTGGGCTATAATATAATTTTTAAGCCCTCAATCGAAACTACGAGAAACGAGTCTTGAGGTGACACGTCCAGGTATATGTATAGTGAGTTTCATGTTAATCGGCGCAGAAATAAAGAGGTGAGGGCGTGGCAACAAGAACATCAAGAAGAAACACAGAGCAAAACGTTTCCTGTGTAAAATGTAAATACGTCAACAAAACGTTTTCTCTTTGTAAAATGTAAACACGTAATCAGAACAAAACGTTTTCTCTGTAAAATATAAATACGTCCTCAGAACAGAACGTTTCCCCTAAGATGTTAATACGTCATCAAATTAAAGGTATTAGACTGAATAAATTTACCTGGTGATGGTATAATTAACATGAAACTCAGGTAATCAAGGTGATGGGAGCTAGGGTGAGAGGTGAGTTTTTTTTTACAGTGCTCAAGTGTGTGTGAGTGAATGTAAGGGTGAGAGGGTTAAGTGGTGTGTGGTTAAGGGTGAAAGGTGAGTGGCAAAGTGTATACGGGGGCGAGAACTTTCTTAAATTTCGGAGGGAGAGTGACAGCCAAAATTTTTACCCATCCTTATGTTGGCGAAGTACGAACCAGAAAGGAGCCTCACACTATCACTCCACATCCATCAGGGTACTTGTCTTCCACATCCTCACTCCACACCTCTCTAATCTCCCCATCTCCACATCCATCACATCCACCACTTATCTAGACTTCCACATCTTTCTCACTCCACACCTCCCCAATCATCCCCACTCCACACCTGCAAAACCTACCTCACTACACATCTACACTCCAAAGCTACTGTATTATATCCCACAACTCCCTAGCCTTCCAAATCTACCACATTTACCACACTCCACACCAGCCTCCACATCTCCCACCTGTCTCAGTACACACCTGTTCATCCTTCCACACCCCAAAATTTCTCTCACTCCACATTCCACACTACAATCCTACTTAGCTTCTTACCCTCCAAACCACTCCCCAAAGCTGCTCCACTTCACTTCTACATTCCACATCTGTCACACCCAACACTTGTCCAGCCATTCACACCTGCATTCCACACCTCCCATAGTCCACAAGTATCGCCTCCACACCTGTCTCTAAACCTTCCACACCTGTCAGATAATTAGCCTCCCAACCCTCCTCAACCCACCCCACACTACACCACTCCACACCTGTTACCACACCTACGACACTCCAAACCTCCCACAACTGCCAAACCCTCCACAATCTATCACACCCACACCTCCACTCCACAACTACAGCACTCCACACCACCCAGACTCCCACACACGAACCTTCTACAACCTACCCCACTCCACATCTCCACACCTACACTCCATACCTACCAAATTCCAAGCCTTCCACACACCAACCCTCCACAATCTACTCCACTCCACACTTACACACCACACCACACTCCACACCCCACACATACAGCACATTAAGACACTCCACACTTACACGTCCCACACCCTACCCACCCCACACCCACACTGTACACCTACACTACACACCTGTCGGCCTCTCACCTTCAGGCAGGGGGTCACCTGGGCGGGAATAACAGAGCACATCCGCCTCAGGTGCAAATATCAGAGGAAGAACACCAGATTTTTCACAAGTTCTGGGAGTTCTGTTCTGTTAGAGTTATTTGTTCTGTGTATGTATATATGTGGGAATATCTATCTATCTATTGCCCGACGCCCTAATCCAGCAAAGGGTGGCCGCAGACAAAAACGCCTCTAAGTCGCTCTGTCACCCACCATTTGACTACCCTCCCCCCATACATATACAGATAGACATATATGGACAGACAGATAATATCATGAGAGAGAGAGAGAGAGAGATCAAATGAAACAATGGCGTCTATCTGTGCCTAACAATCCCCCATTCACCTCTTCCTCCCTTCCCCTTTCCTTATTCTCCCTTCATTTACACTTCCCCTCCCTTTCTCCCTCCCCCTTCCATTTCTTTCTCTTTCTCCGTGGCCCCTCCTCACTTCCATTTCCCCCTTTCTCCCCTCATTCCCCCCTTCCCCCTCCCTATCTCTCCCTCTCCCTTCCTTACTGCCCATTTCCCCTTTCTACCCCCTTCCCCTCTCTCTCTCTCTCTTCCCCTCTTCATTCCCCTTACCTTTTCATCCTGTCTCTACCGACCTACTGTATGTTCTCCCCTCTCTCTCTTCTCCATTCCCTTCTCTCTCTCTCTCTCTC
Source organism: Coenobita brevimanus (assembly GCF_032717465.1). Lineage (NCBI taxonomy): Eukaryota > Metazoa > Arthropoda > Malacostraca > Decapoda > Coenobitidae > Coenobita > Coenobita brevimanus. The sequence goes on along the minus strand of NC_136957.1, from coordinate 37,002,919 downwards.
TACCCGGCTCTCCCATTCCTTTGTCTTCCACTCTCCTCCTCATTCCCTTTTCTCCTTTCCCTCTACCCTTCTCCCCTCCCTCTTCTCCCCATCCCGCTCCCCTCTCCTCCCCGTATCCCCCTCCCCCTTCTCTCCCCTCCCCCTTCCCCTCCCTGTCTCCCCCTCTCCTACCCATCTCTCCTTCCCCTCCCCGTCTCCCCCTCCCCTTCCCCCCTGTCTTTTTAATTACCTAAAGTGGCCATGCCTGTGTCCGGAATAAGGCCTCTTCCTTTAAATTAGGTTCAGGGGTCTTTAAATTTTAGGGAGCTTTAACAGAGAACAAACACACATGGTACGACTCACTCTCTCTCTCTCTCTATCCTACGTGTGTGTGTGTGTGTGTGTCAACTTTCTCTCTCTCTCTCTCTCTCTCCCTGTGTGTGTGTGTGTGTGTGTGTGTGTGTGTGTGTGAACTTTCTCTCTCTCTCTCGCCCTCTGTGTGTGTGTGTGTGTGTGTGTGTGTGTGTGTGTGTGTGTGTGTGTGTGTGTGTCTCTCTCTCTCTCTCTCTCTCTCTCTCTCTCTCTATTTCCTGCCTATCTGCAACTTCCAAATAACACCACAACGACCAAACCACACAAGATTGGATTAATTAAAACTCAGGCGCAAACTTCTAACATTACAGATAAAACGTGGAAAAAAAAGGCGAGCTTCCCAAATTACGTAGAAAATAATAATAATAATAATAATAATAATAATAATAATAATAATAATAATAATGAAGTAAACTGAATATACATGGGAGATAATACACACAAAGAAAAAAATATTAATGGAAGTAAACTCTGGAACTGTCTCCCTCCGTCTGTATTTCCCACTGCCTATGATCTCCAGTCTTTCCAACACAGTGTGTCCAGGCATCTCGAAATGAACGGATCTTGAATTTGGCTCCCTGCTGTATCGTTATTGTTTTTTCTTGGAGGGAACAATTCTGTTGCCTCCTGGCCTTTGGTTCCTTCTTTCTTGCATTAAAAAAAAAAATACAGATAAAATTATGACTCGCTCTCTCTCTCTCTCTCTCTCTCTCTCTCTCTTTGTGTGTGTGTGTGTGTGTGTGTGTGTGTGTGTGTAAATTTCCTGGTATCCTTACAATATATGGCACTATCACTCCTCTTCCCAACAGTCTCATGGGAAAGTCCACAACCTCACCTCCGACTCTCTCTCTCTCTCTCTCACACACACACACACACTTTTTTTTTTTTTGGGGGGAGGGGGGTGTTCAGTCACTTTTTCCTCTCGTTCACTTATTTTACGAGTCAGTTCTTATACCCCCCCCCCTCTCTCTCTCAAATCCTCGCCATAACGCCACTACCCCATTACAGCTCAGTACTTACCATAACCATAAGGATTCATGACGACTGGTATACTCTCTCTCTCTCTCTCTCTCTCTCTCCTGTTCCAATCCCACTACATAAACGAGGTCACTGAATCTGTACTGAGCTGAGATTGCTACTGTGTCTATTATATTTTGTTTGTTGTTGTTGTTGTTGTTGTTGTTGGTGGTGGTGGTGGTGAAAACTGTAGGTGGTGGTGGTGGTGAAGGTTGTGGTGGTGGTGGTGAAGGTTGTGGTTGTGGTGGTAGTGATTGTGGTGGTGGTACTTGTAGGTTGTGGTGGTGGTAGTAACAGTAGTATAATAAGTAGTGGTGGTAGTAATAGTTGTAACAGATACAGTGGTGGTAGTGGAAATAACTGGTGATGATGGTAATGTTGGTAGCAGCAGAAATGGTGGTTGTAGTGGTAGTGAAAATAACAGTGGTGACGGTGATGGTAGTGGTGACGGTTGTGCCTGTGGTGATGGTAGTAGTTGTGGTGATGCCAGTGGTTGTGATGACGGTAGTAGCAGTGGTGATGGTAGTGGTTGCTGTGATGATAGTGGTTGTGGTGATGATTGTGATTGTGGTGATGGTAGTAATGTGGCGATGATTGTGGTTGTCGTGATGGTAGTGGTTGTGGTGATGGTAGTAATGTAGTGATGATAGTGGTTGTGGTGATGAAAGTGGTAGTGGTTGTGGTGATGGTAAGGTTGTGGTGATGATAGTGGTTGTGGTGATGATAGTGGTTGTGGTGATGATAGTGGTTGTGGTGATGGTAGTGGCTGTGATGACGGGAATGGTTGTGGTGATGGTGGTGATGGTAGTGGCTGTGGTGATGGTAGTGGTTGTGATGACGGCAATGGCTGTGGTGATGGCAGTGGTTGTGATGACGGGAGTGGTTGTGATGACAGTAGTAGCTGTGGCGATGGCAGTAACATGGTGATAGGTGAGGCAATGACAGTAAAAACAGCAGTAATGGTACACCCGCCAGCTAAATAATTCTACCCCATTTTTTCCCCAATTCAATCAGGCGTCTCTCCAGTTAACAAGCTTTTAACACTCGATACTGTGCAGGAAAATTAGCAGTGAAAATCTAGGAATGGAAATTGCTATACGTCCCTTATACTTAGACTGGAAAACGCTGGAAGCAAATATTTTTTCCCCCTTCCGAACAGGTCATGGATTGGATTAGTGTTAATGATTTGAAGTGTGTGGTGTCATAAAAGAATGTGTTGACAGTAGGGGTATGCTCACTCACTCACTCACTCTCTCTCTCTCTCCTCATACAATCACCTATTCCTTTATATTTATTTTACGAGTTCGTTCTCATACAACCTCTCTCTCTCTCTCTGCTCAAACAATCATCTGTTCCTTCCTACTTATTTTACGAGTCCGTTCTCATACTCACTCTCTCTCTCTCTCTCTGCGAAGCGAAATAACATTTAACAAGCGTCCTACTGACTATTTTGAAAGCACAATATAATAAAAAAATAATAATATTGCAAATTTTCAAAGTCATGTGGCTCTTTCCTTCGATTGAACAGGAAGCAATTTTATCCATGAAAATAATGCATGGGGAGAAATACATTGAGGTAGTTTGGCCGGATTAATGGAAAAACATGCAGAGAAAGACAAGGAAAAAATAAATATGCATGTTGTTATCTGTGATCTTAAATCTTTCCGTATCCCAAACTCTTACATCAGTTCGGTTATTATATACTACTACTACCATCACTTCTCTTACCACATAATCACCTCCATCCACTACTACTACTACTACCACCACTACAACTAATAATAATAATAAAGGCAAGTTTGTATTTCCGGCCATTTTCAGACATATATATACTTTCTTTCAAGGTAATAACTGGTACCACAGGAAAGCAAATTTTACAACACTTTCAAAAGGGCATTACATTCCACGACTGATCCTACACCTGAGAAGGGAACAATTTTGATCTACAAGCAGGGATATTTAACAATCTACCTGTATATGGGACAAGATTACAAACACACCAAATTTCGGCTAAAGTAAAATTGCGGGCTCCTGGCCTTTGGTTCTTTCTTTCATAAAAAAAAAATACACGTCTTTGTTGTGATAATGTTAATCTCATGAAGCCCCTCTCACACTGAACAGAATAAATCAGTCAATGGTCACTGTTTGAGTTCATTTCTCCAATCTCTCAGGACTAAAACAGAACACTCCATAGATTTACGTCCACGTCGAAGAAAAATACAGGGGTTGAGTGAGGACTGGCTGGCTTATAACTCTTCCCTCGACACTAATGGCTTGAACTGGTCTACCTGAGGAGCTGCAGGTTGATGAGGATGCACTGTATTGTTTCAGAGTTAGTGCTGAAAATATAACTGGGTGAATCTGTTGTTACTGCAAGGTGGGGTACTGTTGACTAGGAAGGCTTGGAGTACTGCAGTACAGAGGGGGGAAGTGTGATGGGTTGTGAGTGTATACAGTCATGCATTCGGTTATTACACACACACACACACACACACACACACACACACACACAGAACGGAAATGGAGAAAGAGGAAGTAATGTGAGAGGAGAGATCACCATCGAGGGAGGAAAAGGAAGAAGCTATGAGTGGAGGAGGAGGAGGAAGTAAGGATAAAGGAGAGTTGAGAACGGAAAGATGAGAGAATAGGAGAGAGAGAGAGAGAGAGAGAGAGAGAGAGAGAGAGAGAGAGAGAGAGAGAGAGAGAGCAAACGAACAGAGAAGGGAGAGAGGAGATGTGGGAAGCAGAGTGAATGGAAGGGAGGGAGAGGAGGGAGAGAGAGGGAGGAGGATGAGAGAGGGGGGAGTAGGAAAGGGAGAGTAACGGAGAAGAGGGAGGGAAGGGAAGGAGGGAGAGGAGAGAGAGGGAGAGAGACTGGATCGATATGTCTGTCTGCAGCATTATGAAGGGGAAATTCACCCTGCCACACCCCTACATCATTCACTCCTCATTCAACACTCACTGCACTCTCATTCATCACTCTTTCAACACTCACTACACATCCATCACTCATTCACTCTCCATTCCTCACATATACTCTTCATAAACCATCGTATTGCTTTTATTCATTCTTTCATCGTTCATTCTTCATTACTCTTTGTATTTACTGTCATCACTCTTCCTTCATTCTACACCCATTTCTTATTCATTCATTCACTCTTTAATAACTCATCTCTGTCATTATTCACCTACATACCTCCATCTCTTCCACTCAGACTAACCCACCGAACCTTCATCTCAATTTCTTATCCACCTCTGCATCCACATCCACCATCTCATCCACTTCAGCGACTTCACATCATTCAC
>NC_136957.1:36970745-36988245 GCF_032717465.1 Coenobita brevimanus | reverse complement strand
TGATGGAAAGAAGGAAGAAAGGAAGGAAAGATGGATGGATGGATGGAAGGAAGGAATAAAGGAAGGAAGGAAAGAATGAAAAAAGAAGGGAAGGAAGAATGGAGGGAAGGAAGGAAGGAAAGAAAAAAGAACAGGATGGAAGGAAGGAAGGCAGGAGCGACAAAAGGCAAGAAGAAATTAGACGAATGAATAAGAAAGAGGGGAAGAAATGACAATAACAGGAAGCAAAAGCATAATAAAACAATAAAGGCAATAAAAAGGGAAAAGATAAAGAGTACAGAAGAATAAAGCAAGTAAGAAAGTGAGAAAGGTAAGCCTGGTAAGAATTAGAGAGAGAAGAGTGAAATTACGGCTGAGTTAAGTCAAGTGGATTAGTAATGATTGCAATTTCGGGTTAAGGCGGATCAGACGGATTTAAGGGATTAAGGGGAAAAGAGAGAGAGAGAGAGAGAGAGAGAGAGAGAGAGAGAGAGAGAGAGAGAGAGAGAGAGAGAGAGAGAGAGAGAATGAAGGGTGAATTGAGGTGACGAGTTAGAGGAAGAGACAGAATGACACACACACACACACACACACACAAAGAAAATGAAATACGAAAAAAGCTGAGACGTGAGAAAGAAAACTTTAGACACTGGAGGAAAAACATGAGACAATTTTGCTCGGAGGAAAAAAAACATGGAGAAAAATATGGAGGAAAGACATGGAGGAAAGAAATGGTTCAGAAAACAATGGAGGAAGGGAATAACAGGAGGTATGGCCATGGAAAAATAAACTGGAAAAGGGAAACAGGAAAACTATACACTGGAAAAAAAAAACTATGGGAAAAAAAGGGAAAATATGAAAAAACAGAAGAAAATAAATCATAAAAAAAGGGAGAAAAAACATCTAAAGAAAAAAAACATCTTACGTAGGGAGGAAAAAACATCTTAAGAAAAAAACATCTTAAGTAGGGAGGAAAAAACATCTTAAGTAGGGAGAAAAAAACATCTTAAGAAAAAAACATCTTAAGAAAAAAACATCTTAAGTAGGGAGGAAAAAACATCTTAAGTAGGGAGAAAAAAACATCTTAAGTAGGGAGGAAAAAACATCTTAAGTAGGGAGGAAAAAACATCTTAAGAAAAAAACATCTTAAGTAGGGATAAGAAAACATCTTAAGTAGGGAGAAAAAAACATCTTAAGAAAAAAAAAATCTTAAATAGGGAGAAAAAACATCTTAAGTAGGGAGAAAAAAACATCTTAAGAAAAAAACATAAGAAAAAACATCTTAAGTAGGGAGAAAAAACATCTTAAAATGGGAGGAAAAAACATCTTAAAATGGGAGGAAAAAACATCTTAAAATGGGAGGAAAAAACATCTTAAGTAGGGAGAAAAAAAACATCTTAAGAAAAAAACATCAGAAAAAACATCTTTAAAAAAACATCTTAAGTAGGGAGAAAAAACATCTAAAATGGTAGGAAAAAAACATCTTAAGAATTCACACGGAGGAAAATATTCAAAAACTTAAAAAAAAAAAAAAAACTGAGAACAGTATGTAGGAAAAATGCGAAGAAAAATAATGGCAAAAAATATAGGAGGCAGCATCTGGCAAATTTATTGGAGACAAATGATGGGGAAAAAAGAGAGAGAAAAAAAGATGAAGATACAAAACATAGAAATGGAAGGAAAATCGAAGAAGGCAAAATTTAGGATATATACTGCAAAATATTCTTTCTCTCTCTCTCCACTCCTCCAAATTTTCACTCCCGGCGAGGAAAACGTGCAAAAAATCAACACTGCATAAAATAACAACAACAATAATACTGTAACAATAATAATAATAATAATAATAATAATAATAATAATAATCTCGGGGACATAAAATGGAAAAAAAAAATGTGCCAACATTAAAATGGTGCAAAATCTCAACTCCCGGCAGAAAAAAAAAAAAAAAAAAAAAAATCCACCTGCCGGCATGAACTAGTACGAAAGACCAATAAAATAATAAATCCACTGCCGGCATAAAACAGTACGAAAGATCAGTGACCTGCACTTACCAAGCTCCTCTACTACACTACTATTAAACTCATCATTACACTACTATTACACTTACTACTACATTCTTACACTTACGAAGCTCCTCTACCACACTTACTACTGCACTATTACACTTACAAAGCTCCTCTACTACACTACTATTAAACTCATCACTACACTACTATTACACTTACTACTACACTATTACACTTACAAAGCTCCTCTACCACACTTACTACTGCACTATTACACTTACAAAGCTCCTCTACTACACTACTATCATACTACTAAACAATAACACTTACCAATAGCCCTGGACACTGCTAGCTGGCCCAGGACCCGCCACGTGCCCTGGATGTTTATGACACAGCCTCCAAGTTCCTCTACTCTGTCACGCTCAACCTGTTAACATAGCGTGACACCTGGATTAGCAGAGGCAAGAGTGAGTTGGTAAATATTATAAGCATATGTGGTGATGATGGTAGAGTTAATGGTGGTGGTGGTGGTGGTGGTGGTGGGAATTACGGCGATGATGATGATGATGATGATGATGATGATGAGGCAAGAGTGAGTTAGTTAATATTATAAGGATATGTGGTGGTGGTGGTGGTGATACTGGGAATACTGATGATGATGATGATGATGATGATGGAATTAAGGTGATTAGTGAAAGGTACATCTAGCCAATCCAATTATATATCTCTATCCTAACCTGAAAGTCTAATAATGTCAAGAAAACTAGAAGAGGCTCCAATCGATTTTATCTGTCTCACTTCAGAACTTATCGCAGCTGTTGTTAATGCTGTTGTTTTGTTGTAAGTGCTTTTGTTGTTGTTTTGTTGTAGGTGTTGTTGTTGTTGCTGCTGTGTTCTCATGGTCATGTGTACCCCGTGGACTGCTAAAAACCAAGCACTTCAACCGGGCGCTCCCTGGGTTCCTTTGCTGGGGTTATGTTGAAGGACTGACTGGCTGTGAGGAGTATGAGGAAAGTGTGTTGTGGTGTGTGGGCTAAACTCCACTGTGCGTGTGTGTGTGTGTGTGTGTGGAAATGGTGGCTGGTGGAGAGGGCGCCTTCATGTGGTGGCAAGGGTATAACAAGGTGGTTCCACTGCCTGGTCAAACAAACGTCCCTATCCCCCGAAATGAGAATGGTGGACTGCAGAACGCCAACTCAAGCCTGCAGTCCACCGGGTTCACGTTTCAGATGAACCTAGCGTCACAGCAACAACATGCAGCAATTGAATATGCAACAACTGAACACGCACACACTGAAGTCGAGTAGGTAATATGCAAACACCCCCTCCTCTTCATGAACTCTCTCTCAAAACTAATATAATCGTTAGGTAAATATAATAAATGAAAAAATAAGGGATTGAAAAAAAAAGATATTCCCCGTCTGCAGGGATACAGGAAATCAACTGAACCGTGAGACTTTTCAATATATTATTTCTTCATTTTGGACACAATGAGGAATCAAGGATGTTTTTTATGGAATACGTTTGGCCTTGGTTCCTTCCTGATATAATAATAATAATAATAATTCAATCATCCATCATCTAATCCAGTGTTGACCCATGAGGAGTGTAGGAATAATAATAATAATAATAATAATAATAATAATAATAATAATAGCGATGATTACAGCGAACCAGCACCTCCGGACAATTTTAGTCCGTTTAGGAGAGGCCTACTGCTAATCACACACGATTTTATTCACCTCAATGACCTCTCGTTATGAAGGGGTTAATGAAGCCTATATTTAACTTCTGATGGTTCGAAAAATCCATTCAAAACTACATAAAAGTTCGGAATTATACCCATCGCCAGGCAACTTGTCACCTAAGCCCCGCCCCCTTCATGAAGTTACCCCGCCCCTCCCCACCCACTCTCCGGGTGGTGGGTGAGGATGGGCGGGGCCTCAGGGACAACTTGCTTGGCAGGGAGTATAGCACAAATAAAAATAAACAAGTAAATAAATAAATAAATAAATAAATAAAGACGTCACTCATTAAAGGGTCAGTGACTGTTCCTAAATCCTTCACGATTAGCACAACAAATCGTCTTCCGGTAAAAGAATTAACGTCATCGTACTGAGAGGGTTAAAAGCATTAAGGCTCAAAGTCATCTAAACTATACGACCCTAAACTGGCATCAAACAAGGGTCAATTTGGCTAAAGAAATGAGATGAGAAAAATATGAATACAATTAAGCTGCGACAATGCCTTTCTATTTCAAAGGCATTCTCTTTTATGGAAATAGGGTAGGGGCGGTCTTTCACTCTCTCTCTCTCTAATTAACACTTAACCAAGTAACCACAGGAGTAAAAAATAAAAATGAAAAAATAAAAAATTGAATCCTCACTACACAGCAGAAAAACAGCAAAATACGGTGACCTGCAAAGGGGAAAAAGAGTGAAAGAACTGGGCGAGTGAGTGAAGGGAAGGGTGGAAAGAGAGAAAGAATTGGGAGAGTGAGTGAGGAGAAGGGTGAAAAGAGTGAAACAATTGGGACAGTGAGTGAGGGGAAGGGTGAAAAGAGTGAGAGAATTGGGGGAGTGAGTGAGGGAAGGAAGGAAAATACCGAAAAGAGAGAAAAAGGAAGGAAGGAGGAAGGAAAGAAGGATTAAATGAATGAATAAAGGAAGGAAAGATGGACAGAAGGAAGGAGGATATGAATAAATGAATGAATAAATGAGGGAAGGAAGGAAGGATAGAAGGAAGGATGGCTGGAGAGAAAAAAGGAAAAGGCAGGCGAAAAGAGAATGGAAGAAACGAAAGAAATTTATAAATACACCTACGTAAAACAAGAGAAAGGAGGAGTGGCCAAGAATCACTTACCACCATGAGCGCTCACTACTCTCTCCAATTTCACAACACACGTCGTAAATTATGTAAAAAATTAATTAAAGGCCTCGCACGTACTGGGTTCTTTGTATTACTTTACTGCTGCAATGTGGCCTTACTTTCCATCTCTTAGATTAACCCCTTCACTGGCCTTTCACCCTTTTTTTCCCATTCCACGGTTTGATGGGAGTGGGTAGAGCGCACCATTTCTCCAGGAGGAGGAGGAGGAGGAGGAGATTCTACAGGAAAGCGTTGTCACAGCAACCGGGAGTCACACAGAAAACGGTTCACGAGTAACTATTATATTCTTTCTTTTCTACTTTAGCTTTCAGTCTTCTGCTACATAAAGGGCTGCGCTGTTGTTATTTTCGTTTACTCTTGCTACTAACCAGCACTTTTATTTAAGTTCAAAAGGGCAGCCTCCACTCCCCCCTCAAAAAAAATAAAAATAAAAATAAATAAATAAATAATAATACTCACCGCTGAATCTACTTGTATATTGTGTCAATATGCTCAAAAAATTTATATAGGCATTATAAATACGGTACACATTAATTTACTGAAAGGATTATTTTCACAGAATATTAGCTTTAAATATATCACTATACTGAAACCTGTTTATTTATTTATTAATACTGAAAAGACTTATGTACACATTAAAAATACGTTACTCTGAAAGGATTTAAGTAAATTATTAAAATCATATCATTACATTGAAGGGATTTACGTAACCTACTAAAATTATATAATGATACTGAAAGGATTTATGTAGACTATAATCTTTATATCACTGCAGATCTCCCTTAAGCTGAACAGAATCGTTTGGAGGTGGTAAAGGTTAATCATAATAGGTCATCGTATTGAAGGGCTGCCCACCACTTTTTCTCGCTTCCTAATGCGTGTTGCTTATGTACGTGTGTGTGTGTGTGTGTGTGTGTGTGTGTGTGTGAGAGAGAGAGAGAGAGAGAGAGAGAGAGAGAGAGAGAGAGAGAGAGAGAAACCTGCCGAATGGAGACAACAGCTGACCAAAGGAGGGCGTAAGGAACCTCAGTAACATAACAGCCAAAGTAACATCAGTAACACAATAATCTCAGTAACATCAACTCAGTAACACAACCTAGTACAATCATCTCAGTAAAATAACAACCTCAGTAACATAATCTCAGTAACAACAACCTCAGTAACACATCCTCAGTAACACAACAACCTCAGTAACACATCCTAAGTAACACAACCACCTCAGTAACATCATCTCAGTAACACATCCTCAGTAACACAACAACCTCAGTAACATAATCTCCGTAACAACATCCTCAGTAACATAATCTCAGTAACACAACATCCTCAGTAACATAATCTCAGTAACACAACATCCTCAGTAACATCATCTCAGTAACACAACCTCAGTACAATCATCTCAGTAACATAACCTCAGTATCATCATCTCAGTAACACAACATCCTCAGTAACATCATCTCAGTAATATATCACACACACACACACACACACACACACACACATTGCAGTAACAACATCCTCAGTAACATCGTCTCAGTAACACAACGAAATCAGTAACACACACACACACACACACACACACACACACACACACACACACACACACACATTGCAGTAACAACATCCTCAGTAACATCGTCTCAGTAACACAACGACCTCAGTAACACACACACACAACCGGGTATGAGAGGGAAGGCTACTCTCTGACATTTGGGGAGGAATGAAAAACAAAGCAAGCCTATGGACGCCTCTCTTTCCTAATGTGCCTTTGGGAAAAAAAAAATGAACTGTTTACAAGTACCACGAATTCATCTAGCATTTCCTTTACGTATGCTCAGTATGGAGTGGAGAGGTATATTAGAGAGGGGTGTGTGTGAGCTGGGAGCAGGGCAGTGTAACGGCGGGGGACAGGGCGACATGGAGACGATGTGTTTGTGGCCACCCCTTCCGGGATTAAGGCGTCTGGCAATAGATAGATTGATAGATAGAAAGAAAATCAATTCGTCACAAACACTGACTCAAGAAAAGGTTTACGTAATTCTATACCTAGTGACTCAAGACGCTTATAAATTTCTCTAAGATCCCTCTGAGAAATACACCATAGTCCCCCTCCACGCTCTGCCCTGCGAGATTATTGGAAGAAAATGGATTCGTCTCAATTTCTGCTCCGGGAAAAGGTTTATAAAAAATCTATATACTTATGATTCCTGACACTTAAAATATTTTTCTAAGATCCAGACACACAAATATTTCTCTCTCTCTCTAACTTTTTTTTTTTAATATGCTCTTCATTTTCCTTTCACCTCTCTCTCTCTCTCTCTCTCTCTCTCTCTCTCTCTCTCTCTCATTAACCTCTTTTTTCATATTCTCTTCATTTTCCTTTCACCTCTCTCTCTCTCTCTCTCTCTCACTAACCTCTTTTTTCATATTCTCTTCATTTTCCTTTCACCTCTCTCTCTCTCTCTCACACCACTTCCAGCCACACGTACCGGCAGTTCAGGTTTGTGTGGCTGCACCATCCGGACTGGGCTGCGGCGTCGAACTAAGAGTGCCTGTGAATCACCTAGCCACGCCACCACCAGCCGCTTCTCCCGCACCAACGCCACCACCGCCGTAGTCCCCCCTTTCAGCTTCTGCAACATAGAAAACGGGATGCGGTTAAGAAAGGGGTACATGGCAAAGAAAATGTGACATGGTAAAGGTGCAACAGAAAATGGGAACCGGTTAAGATGGGGGTACATAATATAGAAAATGGTAAAGATGATGGTGCAAAACAGAAAATGGAAATCGGTTATGAATGGGATACATTGTAAAGAAAATGTGACATGGTAAAGATGATGGTGCAACACAGAAAATGGGAATCGGTAAAGAAAGAGGTACATGGTAAAGAAAATGTGACACGGTAAAGACGATGGTGCAATACAGAAAATGGGAATCGGTTGAGAGGACATTGTAAAGAAAATGAGATAGTAAAGATAACACAGCATGGTAGACTATTCTGGTATCAACATAATGGTAAACTGGGAACAAGTTGGAGATACTTAAATTCGTAATGGACTAACGTAGGTTGCTATAGCTACTGCTGCTGCTGTTGATGATGACGATGATGATGCTCTTGTTGATGTTAATGATTCTGTTGCTGTCGCTACTGTACTTGATGATGATGATGAAAGAATTTAATAGCAATGTGCATAACGTATATAACCTGTATACGACAATATTCTTTAGTCTCTCTCTTACACAGTTTACGACATAAGTATACAGTAAACCTACTTTATAAGTACTTATTCTTACTAGAAATTATATATGTGCGGAATATAAGTACATGTAAAAATGTGGTCATCTGATTATTCAGCGAAAAAAAAAGAAAAAGACAGGTGTTAGCTCCAATTTCCAAGAATCTGAGGTGTCAAAAAGATATTACCGCAATTCAAATACTCCAAGGTTAACCATACTTCATTCATCTCAACGTGGCTCAACCTGCCCTCCTTTTGCAGCTTAAGAAAGTACAATGAGTCATAGAAAACACCCACACACACACCCACACACACACACACACACACTCTCTCTCTCTCTCTCTCTCTCTCTCTCGGTAGTACAGACATCAAAAGACATTAAAAACAGCTTTACATCCTTCCCACAGCACTCCCTCGTGACTGGCCCCATATTCTACTATTAGTCTATTGCTACAGCTCAACTATCACGATGGAGAGACGCCAATTTTACGCCAGGTTAGAGTGAACACGGTGTAGGGATGCGTAATGTGGGAACGAAAACAGGACTTGCTAAAACTGCGCATCACATGGCCGGAAACGCTGGTGAGGAGGGCAAGGGCTGTGGACTTTATCATTTTTAAGCCCTTGGTGTGGGAGATAAGTGGAGATGCAGAAGAGGATATGATTTTCTTAATGGTGGATGTACGTAAAGGGAAAACAGATGGATGAGAGTTAGAAGGGCAAGGTAGGGCAAGTTAGGAGGACAAAGTAGGGCAAATCAGAAGGGCAATTTAGGGGGGCAAGTTAGGAGGGGAAGTTAGGAAGGGAAGTTAGGAGGAAAAATTAGGGCAAGTTAAGACAAGTTAGAAGTGCAAATTAGGGCAAGTTAGAAGGGCAAGGTCTTTACTCTGAGTCCCTGATGTGGGCAATGAGTGGAGAAGGTGGATGAACAGAACTGAAGTGGATATAAAACTGTGAATGGTGGATGAAAGTACAAGGGGAAAAAAATGATCTCATGGCGAAGTGTGTGTGTGTGTGTGTGTGTGTGTGTGTGTGTGTGTGTGTGTGTTATGCAAGGAAGAAGGAACCAAAGGCCAGGAGTCCGCAAATTGTTCCAAGAAAAACAAAACCAAGATAACAGTGAGCCAAATTCAATATCCGTTCAGTTCAAGAGACATGCTCAATGGTGGAGAGAGAGAGAGAGAGAGAGAGAGAGAGAGAGAGAGAGAGAGAGAGAGAGAGAGAGAGAGAGAGAGAGAGAGAGACAGACAGACAGACAGACAGAGACAGAGACAGACAGCTGGGGTTTAAGGAAGTGTATGGCCTGAGAGAGAGAAAGAGAGAGAGAGAGAGAGATGGGGGGGGGGTTGGAGGACTGAAAGCTGGAGTTCAGGAAAGTGTATGGCCTGAGAGAGAGAGAGAGAGAGAGAGAGAGAGAGAGAGAGAGAGAGAGATGGGGGGGGTTGGAGGACTGAAAGCTGGAGTTCAGGAAAGTGTATGGCCTGAGAGAGAGAGAGAGAGAGCAACCTACTTAACCACATCTTTAAGTACCAAGCAAGCACCTTCCTTTAAAATCATCCATTAACAGAAGCTAACATTAACAAAACTCAATAAAACTCTTCAATAAAAAACACCTTAAAGCTACCCACTGCACTACCCACCTAGCTGACTGTAATAAGCTTAATGTTAGCTGTGATTAAGGGCTATAACCTTAAAAAGCATAATTAGAGCTGTCTCAGAATCTTAAAGGCTGAATATTGTAACCTGTTTTGAGAGAGAGAGAGAGAGAGAGAGAGAGAGAGAGAGAGAGTGTGTGTGTGTGTGTGTGTGTGTGTGTGTGTGTGTGTGTGTGTGTGTGTGTGTGTGTGTGTGTGTGTGTGTGTGTGTGTGTGTGTTTTCCGCAGTAGAGGACGCTATACTACGCTTCATACTGACATATTTCTCAGTCATACTTCACACTTCCACTACACACACACACACACACACACACACACACACACACACACACACCACTTCACAACGCCAGATCACTCACTACCAACACCCCACATTCATACCTCACACTTCACACTAACACACACACTGCCACATTTCACACACACACTTCACACTGCCACACCTCGCCCTGCCGCACAATACCCTGTCCTCTGCCACACCATTCACCGCCACAGCACCACACCACACCCTGCCACAACCTCGTTATATACTAAACATCAGAGGAGGAGGATAAATGACAGAAAAATGGACGATGATGATGATGATAATGAAAATGACGATGGCTATGACTGATGATGATGATGATGATGATGATGATAATGAAAACGACGACGAATATAACTAACGATGACGAAGACGATGAGAGATGATGATGATGATGATGATGATGATGATGATGATAATGAAAACGACGACGAATATAACTAACGATGATGATGATGATGATGATAATAATGAAAACGACGATGAATATAACTAACGATGACGAAGACGATGAGAGATGATGATGATGATGATGATGATGATGATGATGATGATGATATTTTTCTCAGCGAGGGCAATGAAAAACACAGCATACAAAGGACAACACACCTCCATCACGGACAAATTCTAAGGACTGAGTTGGAGCGGTGAATTTCAAGGGCATTTTAAGATGACAAATATGCCCAATTTCTCCCCGGATATTCTTATGATAGTCCTTCCCCTTCTGTGTATTTTCCATTTCCTGTTCCCTCCAGTGGTAAGAGTGGAGGAGGAGGAGGAGGAGGAGGAGGAGGAGGAGGAGGAGGTGGTGGTGGTGGTTGTGGTGGAGGTGATTTTTTTTTGGAGGTGGTGGTGGTGGTGGTTGTGGTGGAGGTGATTTTTTTTTTTTTTTTAACTACGTCAGTGACACAGTATCCATCAACAATTGGAAGGTTTACGCTGGAGGGAGAGGGGAGAAGGAAATGGGGCGCGAGAGGTGGGGAGGGAGAAGGAGAGCGAGAGGGAGTTGAAGAGGGAGGAGAGGGATAGAGGAGAGGGAGAGAGAGGGGGAGAGGATGAGGATTGTTATATAGTTATGTTTTCCCTCTTCTTGTTCTAAACCAATCCACCTCAAAATTAAAAGTAAGGCTACAATGCAGGCTACGATAATTCTGCTGCTAATTCTTTCACGTCTGCGTTTTTTCCAATTAATATCCCATCTACCCTGAAATATGACTGTGGAAATAAATAAATAATAAAAATAATAATAATAATGATTCTAGCTGCATCTTTTCCTCAATGTTCTAAGATCCAATCCACCTACACACCTGGGAATAAGACAAGGATAATGATGAGAGAGAGAGAGAGAGAGAGAGAGAGAGAGAGAGAGAGAGAGAGAGAGAGAGAGAGAGAGAGAGAGAGAGAGAGGACCCTTAAAACCACCAAAAAATCACGTCTCTAATTCCTTTAATCCCACGACATACTTTACTGATTCTACTTTTTTTTATTTTATTATTTTCTCTCTCGTCTCTTTCCACTTCATGACCTTGCCCTCCACTCAAAGCAAATAACTGCAATAACACAAGCACGCCGATGAAGGAAAAAAAAAAAAAGTGGAAAAAACAAGGAGGAAGGAGGGTTGGGATGACAATTTCCTCCTTCTTTCAGTGGCAGGATAGACAGAGACAAAAATTAGCCCACTCTTCCACTAAGTCTACGTCAAAATTAATGCACGTCTCTCACTTTCCTGACGCACCATATCAAAGAGAATCGCTGCAGAGAGCCATACCCAGCCTCTCTCAGCTTGGGAACACGAGCCAGCGGTTGAAAGTCAAAAGGAGATGCAATATTAAGCGATCTGCTTGCCCTTCATCTTCACATATCAGAAGCCGCTCCTCCATCATCGACAAATTGGAAGGTGAGAGGATGTGCGCTGTCCCGCGGCAGGATGGTACAGTGTGACTTAAGGATGATAAGCACTAGGGGAGATGGAGGGTGTGGGGGAGATGAGGGTGTGGGGATAGGGAAGGGTGTGGGGGAGATGGGGGAGGGTTGAGGGAGATGGGTGTGGGGGATGGGGGAGGGTGTGACGAAGATGGGGGAGGGTGTAGGAGAGATATGGGTGTGGGGACATGGGGGTGTGGGGGAGATGGGGGAGGGTGTGGGGGAGATGGGGAGGGTTTGGGGGAGATGGGAAAGGGTGTGGGGGAAATGGGAAAGGGTGTGGGGGAGATATGGGTGCGGGGGAGATAGGGGTGTGGGGAGATGGGGAGGGTGTGGGGATGATGGGGGAGGGTGTGGGGGAGATAGGGAGGGTGTGGGGGAGATAGGGAGGGTGTGGGGGAGATGGGAAGGGTGTGGAGGAGATGAGGGAGGGTGTGGAGGAGATGGGGGAGGCTGTGGGGGAGATGGGGGAGGCTGTGGGGGAGATGGGGGAGGGTGTGGGGAGATGGGGAGGGTGTGGGGGAGATAGGGGTGTGAGGGAGATGGGGAGGGTGTGGGGGAGATAGGGGTGTGGGGAGATGGGGGAGGGTGTGGGGGAAATGGGGAATGTAGGGGGAGATGGGGGAGGGTGTGGGGGAGATGGGGAGGGTGTGTGGGAGATCAGGGAGGGTGTGGGAATATTCTCACTGGGTTACGCTCACCTGCACCTCCCCACCACCTGCCCTTAGGCTAATCCCTCCCCCCCCCACACACACACACCTACTCACTGTCCATCTCCTATAATACGCCTCCTCTCTCTTTTCGATCGTCGACAATACAGCAATAGCAATAGCACTGAATTACGATACTAATATTACTTTTCCCTTACATATTCAGAATGTATAATACGGTTTCCTTTCAGTCTTTCCCATGAAGTTTCCAAGTCTGCTTTTCTATGGTGGATGGTGGTCCTTGTCACTTTTTCCTGCCGGATTGGGACGCGAGATTTGGCGAGCGGGGAGGGGAAGGGAGAGGGGTCTTGTTTTACTATCCTTATATGCAATTCTGATATAATCTTACTCGTCGTCTGCCCTGTAACAACTCCGGAAAAAAATATTAGGTTTGATGTCGAATAATTTCTTTGTGCTTCTGTGTACTCTCTCTCTCTCTCTCACACACACACACACACACACACATACACATCCCAACTGCACCCCATTCCCACCCACCTGCCCTCCCTCTCACACTCCCTTTAGTTCAAGGTCTTAGTCTGTATATCTTATTCTACTTAACGCCCGGGGAGATGACGAGCTAACCCTTCAGGCCGCCACAACAATCACGCCTTTAACTCCTTTACTTCCATGACATACTATACTTTTCTACTTTATTTTCATTTTATTCATTCTACCGCCAGAGCGTTTTCTTAATCTAAGCCTCTGATGATAAGGAAATTATTGAGGGCTGTATCAACGCCACTACTTTTTCTATTCTGTTCTTTATTTTTACCTCTCCCGAGGCGGAGTCCGGCGACGTATTGTTTTTGGTCGAGTTTCTTTGTTCGTTTGTTAGCAACACTACGGAAAAACGACTGAATGAAATTACATGATACTTTTAGCTTCCGTGGGCACTGGTCCCAAAAGGAAGTGATTAAATTTTGGTGGTAATCGAGCGACCCTGAAAGGTTAAAATCAAGGTAAGGGATTTTCAGAGGGCTATAACTTGAAACCGGTTGAAGATTGAAATATTTACTATTATCAACATGCAGGAACTCCCATATGGGCTTTCATTTGGCACCAAGACCTTTGACCCTGAGTGACTCAGAAAGGTCAAACTCAAGGTCACGGATAAAATAACTGCTATCGGGCGAGGTTTGTTGTACCTGGCACCATTTGCTTTATTTATGTTACTTTATTCTTTCTCCTGACAGAGGGTTTTATTAATCTAAGCCTCTGGTAATAAAGGAGTTAATGAGGGCTGTATCCACCTCCACTACTACCTTTATTCTTTATTTTTACTCATTTACTTTCCTTTCCTTACCACACTATTCATCTAATGACAAGCCTCTGGTAATACAGTTAATGGAGGCTTTATTGACTTCGCCAGTCTGAGTGCTTTACTAACCTTACTAGGGTCGTTCAATAGTAAAAAAAAAATAGAATGCTTTACTATAATCGGGGAGAAGTGGTACATATTGCTCTTGATTTTTAATTAGCAAAATCTGGTGCATGGATTTTTTTTCTTTTTTCCTGCTGTTCATCATCCGTAGAGAGAGAGAGAGAGAGAGAGAGAGAGAGAGAGGGTAATAAAGTAAGTGATATCAAATTAATATGGAAATGACCTCAGGCACCCTCTCCTTCTCCAACCCAGTGACCCTCCCCCTCTCACATCTCCCCTTCCATCCCCCCCACCCCGTCTTCCACACCTATCCCTCCCTACCAATAACACTTTCTCACCCACCTCCCATGCTCATTTCCCCCACTACACTCGCTCTTCCATCCACCTTCACCCCACCTCCCTCCCACCTATTTCACCCCCATTCTTTAATATCCACTAAACTAACAGCTTCACCCACCCATCTTACACACCTCTTCCACTCATCCACTCCACAACCCCATCCACATACCAACATAACACCCTCCTCTCCCTCCTTCCATTCCTAGTCATCCACCACCTCTATCCACCACTTCCACTCATCCACTACATCCTTCCACACTGCCACCAACCTACCAACTTCCCATCTGTCTCTCCTTCCTATCATTCCCATACTCTCAAGCACCTCTTCCACTTGTCCACTACATCCTTCTACACTCCCACCTTCCACACCAACTCCACCCTCTCGCCACCCTCACAGGCTCACCCACCTCTCTCACCCACTCTCTCCTTACCCACCTCTCCCACACACCCCCACTCTCCCCCTCCTCCCCTCTCATCACCTGCACTTCACACCTCAACACACCTGCAAGCAACTCATTAATCCTACCAACATTTTTTTATTTTTACTGTGGGTGCCTCTGGGTAGTTTAAATTAGATTTTTTCTCGTAATTAGGGGTTTGTGAAGGCTATCTCTGAGGCTCGTATTTTCGTCGGTTAAAGGAAGCTCCCTAACACCTCTTCCTGAGCGATTTATTTTGCTTATTACATCTAACTGCCCTATTCCGGAATGCTTCTGAAGTTGCCATACTCTGCATAAATAACGCATAAAAGGATACTAACCAGCCACACCCAAAAATAAATCGTTAAGGAAGAGATGTTAGGGAGTTTCTTATCCGAGGACGCTACGGGCTTAGAAGTTTAGACGGTATCAGGAATTAAATACTGAAAATAGTACTAAAAGTGTTCAATTCATATCCTAATTACTTAAACATACTAATCAAGACACGAACATAATTAACATGGCAATAAATTCTGTATACAAACACACACACATGCACACAAACTCCAAAAACACAAACATGAACACAAACAAATTTCCCAACCTCCACATACGTGCACAAATAATACACACACACAAACTACCCCGAAAACAGAACTACATGTACGTACACACACACACACACACACACACACACACACACACACACTGCAAGCCACGTGTATGTAGAGGACACGCACACAAGCCACCTGCGACGCTTTCATGTGTGTGAGACAAACCAGTAAAAAGTAAATCAGGAATTTCCGGTACCTAAGGAGTATTAGATCGGATAAAGAACATGAATATCGGACAATGAACGTGTATATCGGACAATGAACGTGTATATCGGATAATGAACGCGTATATCGGATAATGAAGGCGTATAATGGATAATGAACGTGTATATCGGATAATGAACGTGTATATCGGATAATGAACGTGTATATCGGATAATGAACGTGTATATCAGATAATGAACGTGTATATCGGATAATGAACGTGTATATCGGATAATGAACGTGTATATCGGATAATGAACGTGTATATCGGATAATGAACGTGTATATCGGACAATGAACGTGTATATCGGATAATGAACGTGTATATCGGATAATGAACGTGTATATAAGATAATGAACGTATATATCGGATAATGAGCATGTATACTGGCTAATGAACATGGTTGTTGGGCTGAGGGTGGGGGTGGGTGGAGAAGGAGGGGAGTGAGTGGAATGGGTGGAATAATGAATAGGTGGGGTGGTGAGAGGGTGAGGTGCATGGGTGAGAGAGAAGGATGGTAGGCTGGGTTATGGGATGGAATGGGAGGGAAGGAGATGGGAAAATAAGGAGTGTGGGTGGGTCAGACAGGGTGGATGGTGTGAGTAGGTGGGAAGGTGGATGGGAAGGATGGTGAACAGTAGGGTTAGTGGACAGGTGGAGTAGGTGGTCAAGGACGAAAACAGGAGGGTGGACGAGTGTGTGTGGATGGCTGCAGAGAGATGGATGGGTGGGATTGAAACGTGAAAAGTAGGTGAGTGGATGGGTGTGAGTGTAGACAGAAAGAGTAGGTCAGTTGAATGAGAAAGGGGGAAACAGGGTGGATGGATGGTTAGGTGAGTGGATGGGTCGGTGAATGAGTGGATGGATGGAAGGATTAGGTCAGTGGAGAGGCAGAGAGAAGCTGAACAAAGAGAGGTGAGTGGAGGAAGTGGAGGAGACGCGAAAACATGGCGGGTGGGTAGGTGGAATTGGGACAATGGATGGATGGATGAATGGATTGGCAGGTGAGTGGATGGATCTGTGGATGGATGGAAGGGGTTGGTGGAGGAGTTAAAACTGCGAGAGGACTGGGGGGGGGGGTGGAGAAGTGAAAACATGACGGGTGGGAGGGTGGGTGGAGTAAGGTGGGTGGATGGGTGGAGTAGGGTGACTGGTTTCTCTCGTAGGGTGACTCATAGGCCGTCTCACCTGGACACACCAGTAAATTAAAAATAGTCTCAGGTGAGCTAATTTAGGACAAACATTACACCTATCTATCTATCTATCCGTCTGGCTGTATCTATCTATCCATCTGTCCACATTCTTTATTTCTCTTCATTTATTACTCACTGTTTGTTACTATCATTTTCTCCTTTACTATATTTCATTACCTCTTCTCCTATATGCCTCTCTTCTTATATTCAAATTCTTTACTGCTCTCTTACTTTATTCTTCTCTACCTCTTCTTTATTGCTTCTCTCGTCTCTTTTCCTTTACTACTCTCCCTTCCTTCTTTACAGGTCTTTCATCTTCTTTACTCCTCCTCTTCTTTTCTTCTAGTAGTCTCCTTTGCTTATTTTTTCCTTCGGTATTCTCTTCTTCCTCTTCTACTACTACTACTACTACAGCTACAATTACTACTACTACTATTATTACTACTACTACTATTCTTCTCCCTTGCTTTCTCTCTCAAACTTCTAAATATGTCCACTCATCAAAAACACAACCCACAACACACACACACACACACACACACACACACACACACACACACACACACACACACACACACATTCATACCAGTCACCAAATTGAAATACCCAAATAAAACCAGAAGTGCTAATCTATAGGTACCAAATTC
>NC_136957.1:36943245-36965745 GCF_032717465.1 Coenobita brevimanus | reverse complement strand
CACACAGTCTGTGTGTGTGTGTGTGTGTGTGTGTGTGTGTGTGTGTGTGTGTGTGTGTGTGTGTGAGAGAGAGAGAGAGAGAGAGAGAGAGAGAGAGAGAGAGAGAGAGGCGAAACTTTGACAATTTCTGAACGGGAAAAACAAATGAAGGGAGGGGAGAACACGAGAGGAAAGATGAGGCTGAAAGAAAAGAGGACGAGAAAGAATGAAGAGAAAGAAAGACAGACAGAGAAGAGACAGATAGATATGAACAGAGATATAGATAGATTAATAAATAGACAGATACAGATAGATAGATAGACAGATACACACGATAATACAAGAGACGAAAATAAACTTGAATATGGTACCTCCACACCAAGATTAACACCAAGTACAGGGCAAAAGGTGAAGAAGCTCCCTAGCACCTCTTTCATAGCGATTTATTTTTGGATATGGCTGGTTAATATCCTTTTGTGCGTCATTTATGGAGAGTATGGCGTTGCTGGAAGGATTTGTATAACACAGAATAGGGACGGTAAGGTGTAATAAGCAAAATAAATCGCTTAGGAAAGTGATCTAAGTATTTTTCAGTCCCTTCCTGGTTTGACTTCATTCCTTCCTACCATCTCAGTCTGCCCCCCCATTCACCCCATCGCCCGCCCCCCCACCCACTGTCCCCCTTCCCCCATCACCTGGCCCCCCACCCACTGCCCCTCTTCCCCCCATCACCTGCCCCCCCACCCACAGGCACTTTCTTCCCATCCCTCCCATCACCATCCCCCCACCCACTGACCCTCTTCCCTCCCCCTCACCATCACCTGGCCCCCCACCCACTGCCCCCACCCCCCTCACCTGGCCCCCCACGCACTGCCCCCACCCCCCTCATGTCCCCCTACCCCCCTCACCTGCCCCCCACCCACCTTGTCTGGGGGTGCAATAAGTGACCCCGATCTCTCCCCGGGGCGTGTGCGTGACGCGGGCAAACACGCTGCATGGCCGACTGTGTACACCGAGGAAGTAAATACACACACACACTTGCACACAGCCAACACATCTACATACACGCGCACACAACACGACGAAACACCTACACACTTGCACCCACCCACCCACCCACACACACACACAACACGACGAAAAACCTACACACCTGCACACATCCAACACATCTACATACACACATAACACGACTAAACACCCACTGTACACATACATACATAATTTCATTCACACAAGACTTCTACAACAGAAAATATGCATACACAGTCTATACATACATCCACATACATACACACGTAGGCCTACTTACTGTATGTACGTGTAGACTCAAACGTACAGTACAAGCGAACCGGTACAGATGCACATACACACCTTCATACTTATGCTCCTCAGACAAACATAAAACATTACGTACACATTTAAAGATGCGCACACACACACACACACACACACACACACACACACACACACAGAGGGGGGGGCCACCTAACTCCACCTTTCACCCGGGAGCCAGCTTACCCTGGGGGGGGGGGGATGGCTTGAGGTCTTTTTAACCCTTTCAGTCACATGACATTATTTGCTTCCTTATTTTCACTTCCGCGCGATTTTCTTGGCACTTCCGGACGATTTTCTTGCCATTTTCAGACAATTTGATTCAACTTAAAACTTCTGGCAGTGAAGGAGTGAGTAAATTCTACATCAAAATCTTTCAGTTCAAAAAATCTCCCAAAAGCTTAACAAAACCGTCAAGAAAGATATAAATATACGTCCACTAAATAATAATTCCTCCCAGCTAAAGGAAAAAATTCGTCTAGCTTATAATTAAAATACAGTATATGTAATATATATTATACACTATATATATATAGATAGATACAGTAGATAGATAGATAATATGTACTCTATCTGTAAAAATTCTCAATGACGCAAAGTTTAGGAAAATAAGAATCTCTCTCTCTTTCTCTCTCTCTCTCTCTCTCTCTAAGCCTATTAAAAACAAAAACACCGTATTAAAACGCTACAAACGTCTTCAGTTGTTTTAAAATAAGGGCCGTGATTTTCTCTTCCTTTGCAAATAACAGCAAAATGTTTCACTGCTGGAATAAGTGGAAGAAGGAAAATTGTTACGGTTCAGGTATTATTAGTGTGTGTGTGTGTGTGTGTGTGTGTGTGTGTGTGTGTGTGTGTGAGAGAGAGAGAGAGAGAGAGAGAGAGAGAGAGAGAGAGAGAGTGTGTGTGTGTGTGTGTGTGTGTGTGTGTGTGTGTGTTTGAGAGAGAGAGAGAGAGAGAGAGAGAGAGAGAGAGAGAGAGAGAGAGAGAGAGAGAGAGAGAGAGAGAGAGAGAGAGAGTGTCACATAACAATTATTATATCTATTCCCTTTTAACTTTGCCTAAAATTTTTTCTTTTTTATTTATTTACTTATTTTCCATGATAATTTAATTCACCCTAATGATGATATTATCTTTTTAAAGGCTGATTCTAAGACCTTCATTATGAAAAGTCTACCCTTTAATTTGCCAGGCTTCCAATGGGCTATAATTAAAT
The DNA here is from genome assembly GCF_032717465.1 of Coenobita brevimanus. Lineage (NCBI taxonomy): Eukaryota > Metazoa > Arthropoda > Malacostraca > Decapoda > Coenobitidae > Coenobita > Coenobita brevimanus. The sequence goes on along the minus strand of NC_136957.1, from coordinate 36,963,218 downwards.
TCCATTATGAAAAGAATGATAATAATAATAATAATAATAATAATAATAATAATAATAATAATAATAATAATAAATCCAACATCCAACAAAAAAGAATAAAATTACATATTGAAAGCAACAGGTTCTTCTACTCTCTCTCTCTCTCTCTCACACACACACACACACACACACACACACACACACACACACACACACACACACACACGCAAAAGGTCAACATCGAGAAATGATAAGTACATTGGAAAGTTAAGTGAAGCGAATAGTGAAGATTTCTTGTTGGAGTCATAGATAGAAATAGCTCTCTCTCTCTCTCTCTCTCTCTCTCTCTCTCTCTCTCCCAACCGAGAAATCTAGTGAAGAAAATATACCGAACTAAATATTTCCGTGTGTGTGTGTGTGTGTGTGTGTGTGTGTGTGTGTGTGTGTGTGTGTGTGTGTGTGTGTGTGTGTGTGTGTGTGTGTGTGTGTGTGTGTGTGTGTGTGCAAAGAAGGTTGGAATATTAACATTACACACACACACATTTTCTGATAGGATGGCAGCAACGAAGTATTTACAGAGAGAGAGAGAGAGAGAGAGAGAGAGAGTCTATTCTTTCTCTAATTACCAAGGTCTCAGCTTTACACAAACACATCAATTTCCTACACGAAATAAAGGCCATCACAAATTCTATAAAACCACTATAATAATAATAATAATAATAATAATAATAATAATAATAATAATGAGTATGGTAATAAAAATAAAATAATAATAATAATAATAATAATTCTTTTCACCAGGTATTCAGATCATAAATAAAAACAAATAAATATATAAATAAATAATACTGTTTCCTTTTTATTAGTTATCATTACTATCATTATCATTATTTTTATTATTATTATTATTATTATTATCATTACTGCTGTTGTTGTTTTTGTTGCATTCTCAGTCATATCCTGGACTAGCCGCTTTGATATAAATAGATACACGATAGATATAGACAGATAAACAAGATAGATAATTTATATACTTATTCCTACTACTATTACACCTTTTCCACTATTTACAGATAGATAGATAGATAGATAATTTATAGTTATTCCTGTTACCATTACGCCTTTTGCCACTAAGAGATAGATAAATACAGATAGATAGACAGACAGGCAGGCAGATCGTTATCCCTGTCACTATAACCCTCTATTATTTTTACCACACACACACACACACACACACACACACTCACGTACGCAATTTCATGGAAGCCAAATCCCTAAACTCTGACCTTTTCCTCCACTCCACTCCACTCCACACCATTTTCTGGACAATATTTTTTTGTGGATCAGAAGTGGAGTGATGCAGGTGGAGGCTGAGAGTCCACCTGGGAGGGAAGGTCGTACGTGTTTACAGCCACTTCCCAAAATCCACCAAAAAATCCACCTGTAAATCCATCCGTAAATCTACCTGTAAAATCCACCTCTAAAATCCACATTTAAAATTCACCTGTAGAATCCACCTCCAAAATCCACCTGTAAAATCCACCTCCAAATCCACCTATGACTCGGAAATATTTACCTCTTTAAAAAAAATGAAATACATAATACATTTTCAAAACTGATATGGTATTTATCAGGCAGAGAGAGTAGCACATGTTTCCATAATCATCATCATCATCACCACCACCACCAACAACAACAACAAAAACCAACACCACATCCACCACCAACCACACTACCACCACCACTACCACAACCACAATCACCAACCAACACCACACAATAACCAACCAACACCACCACAACCACACTACCACCAACCACCACCACACAATCACAACCACACTACCACCAACCACCACCACACAATCACCAACCACCACCACCACCACCACCACCACAATGATCAGCGTCACGTAGGGGCTGTAATTCACTATCAGGTATGTAATGTGAAGGTGATGTAGTGACGGCATCAACAATTACCTTTGAGAAGTGACTGATCATTGAGGAACGCACGTGTTTGCTCGCACGGCTGTCTTTATCAATATCTCCTGTCTTTTTACTCATCCCTCCCCCTCCTATCTCTATTTTAAAACTCCTTTCTCTCTTACTCCTGTCTTTTACTCATCCCTTCCCCTCCCTTCTCTATCCTGATCCTCCTCTCCCTCTCTTACTCCTGTCTTTTACTCATCTCTTCCCCCCCTCTTCTCTCTCTCTCACTTCTGTCTCTCACTCATCCCTCCCCTCCCATTTCTATCTTAAACCTCCTCTCTCTCTCTCTCTCTCTCTCTCTCTCTCTCTCTCTCTCTCTCTCTCTCACTACGCCTTCACGTGGTGGCACTGATGTAATTAGGCGGATCAACTACCTGGTTATACAAACACTCTCACCTCTTTCCCCATCCCGCAAAGACAAAGTAAAAAGGGAATCTTCAGCCTGCAGTCTACAGGGTTCACGTCCAAACAACAACAAATACACACACACACACACACACACACACACACACACACACACTAAAATTCTCACCCTCTACCTCAACATTTTTTTTTCTTCACGTATTCAATAAATCTCATAATTTCGCCACGCTGGTCAGTCCGTACAGAAAGAGCTTTCAATTTTATCTATCTACAGCCCGACGCCCTAATCCCGTAAAAGGTGGCCGCAGACAAAACGCCTCCAAGTCGCTCTGTTACCCACCATTTGACTGACTTTCCCCCCAACCAACTCCCCCCTCCACCTCATCCATGGTCTACCCCTGCCTCTCCCTCCCTCCAATTCACCTACATACACCCTTCTGTCTTTCATTCTCAGTTCTCTCCACATGTCCAAACCACCTCAGTGTATTTCTCCTAATTTTCTCAATCACATCTACATCCACCCCACAACGTTCTTTCACTTCTTCATCTTTGACTTCCATCCATTGCCAGACGCCATGTATCCCAAACGGGGTGGTCAAGGGCTTAGAGTTAATTGTTTTACAGGGAGGGGCACTAATCCTCCACCAACCCCACTTGACACGTACGGATGCCAACAGCATCTGGTGTTCCCTGGCGGTCACCCATCCAAGTACTAACCAGACCCAACGTTGAACCTTATTCCAGCATATTCCTAGGTATATTCTTAGACGTCACTCAAGGTAATTTTACAAGGCAGGTGCTCAAAATTACCTTACATCTTGAAATATACGGAGAAACATCGTAAAAGTTGAACAGTAGACGTTTCCTTACTTCCTTTGGTGGAGAGAATGGGGAGACTGACTAGGAGAGCATGAGTGACGTGCAGGGGGTAAGGGGGAGAATGAGAGACTGACTAGAAGTGTATGTGAATGACGTGGAGGGAAGGGGAAGAATGAGACTGACTAGGAGAGCAAGAGTGAGGTGGAGGGGGTAAGGGGGAGAATGAGACTGACTAGGAGAGTATGAGTGAGGTGGAGGGGGGTAAGGGGGAGAATGAGAGACTGACTAGAAGTGTATGTGAATGACGTGAACGGAAGCGAAAGGGAAGAATGAGACTGACTAGGAGAGCATGAGTGAGGTGGAGTTGGGATATGGGGAAAACCAAGGCTGAGATAGGGATGATGTGGAGAGGTAATGAGGGGGAGTGAGTTGGGGAAAGGGCAGCCCGATGGCGGAGGTCACAGAGACATGGAGGCGATTCGTCTGTGGATACCCATTCCGGGATTAAGGGGTCTGGCTGTAGATAGATAAACAGATAGTTAGATAGACAGATAGATGGATATGAGAGAGAGAGAGAGAGAGAGAGAGAGAGAGAGAGAGAGAGAGAGAGAGACCTATCCAAAGAACGAAGAACCAAAGGTTGGAAACCTACAAAAGAAGGTGTGTGTGTGTGTGTGTGTGTGTGTGTGTGTGTGTTATTTACTTTATCCTCTCCTCTGTTTTACTCCCCCCTTTCTCTCTCTCTCTCTCACGCCGGCAGCCAGTACAGACCTCGACATTCAGCCTCAGTTAGCCACACGTCCAGTCTCTTGCACAATGGACGTCCGTGAGGCGCTGCAGGCTACACAACACCATGGACACTCACTGCACCTCAATACCTTCACTTCACTATTCTAGGTGTTCACTTCAACATAGGCACTTCACTAGGTTCATACACATCACTACGTTCGTGCACCCTAGATGAGGGCGTCCTGGTGGTCACATTACTTCTACATGCTATACTGGTGTTCCAATTATTTCACGAAAGTACATTATACTACAATTTAACCACAAGGACACATTTCTCGTCTGGCGTTAGCAAAATGCCTTCGGGCAACCCGATTTTATATATATATATATATATATATATATATATATATATATATATATATATATATATCATTTTCTTCATCGTTGGAAAGTCTCCGAACTGAATCATTGCAGTCTGTTTTGTCATAACAGCAGCAGCGCGTGCTGACTTTCTTGTTGTCTTTTGAGAAAGCAAGAAAAATAATAAGATTAAAATCTTTACATCACAATTAACACCGCCAGCACCAAAACTGCCACCTTCACAGGGCGCACCCCCCAACCCCCATGCCTGGCCCATCACTCGCCTCACAACTCACCTCACCGTTTACCCATCCCCATCCTTCCAACCCACTTCATATTACGAGATTTCAACGAAGCGCCAGGAAGTGATCCACACCCATCCACTTTACCTAGGCGTAAAATTGCAGTCTCCATCTTAAACGCAAAACTATAAGAGGAGATTATTATGGTATCTGAATATGGTGCTAGTCACGAAGAAGTGCTATGCAAAGGATGTAGAGCCGTCGTATTGTCCGACTGTCACAAAACTACAAGAAATATGTTAAAAAAAAAAAAAATCTCCAGAGAGTTAAGATGAACAATAATTTTTTCTTGTTATTTTTCTATGGACAAATTATTAAGAGACGAGGAGGGGGCACGCCAGGAAGGACAAGAGGAGCTGAAGAGTCTGGGGTGAGGTGGTTGGTGGGCGAGGCTAGAAAGCTCTTTTTTTTTCCTGAGCCGGTTCGACAGTTGGACAAAGCTTGTTTTCCTGTTGTCCCTCTTTACCTTGCAGTATAGTTGGAAGGGTTGATGTTATTAGTATTATTCTATCTACCTATCTACTGCCAGACGCCTTAATCCCATACCGGGGGGCCACAAACAAATCGCCTCCACGTCGCCATGTCCCCCACCATTTCACTGCCCCCTCTCCACTCCATCCCTCCATCTCATCCTTGGCCTACCCCTCCCTCTCTCCCCCTCCACCTCACTAACACACTCTCCTAGTCAGTCTCTCACTCCATCCTCTCCACATGGCCAAACCACCTCAATTATTATTATTGTTGTTGTTGTTGTTGTTGTTGTTGTTCTGGTGGTGGTAGTGGTGGTCGTTCAGTCTATGTAAACTCAGAGGACTGCATACTCCTGTGAAAATTACTATGATGATTAAACAACACACGAACAAGGTATATTAAAATCTGTGAGTCTGTGTCTGTATACCTTGACCTTAGACTCCTATTAAAAAAACCTAAAAAAAAAAAAAAATGAAAAGGGTATCTGGGAATATTTGCCCGAAGAACAACTATACCAAGACTGACGCGAATTCTTGAGAGAGAGAGAGAGAGAGAGAGAGAGAGAGAGAGAGAGAGAGAGAGAGAGAGAGAGAGAGAGAGAGAGGAATGGTTACAAATTGAAAAGTGATTGGAAACAAGATAGAAGAAATTTGAAAGACTGAGCAATTATATTATGGCCCCACACACACACATACACACACACACACACACACACACACACACACACACACACACACACACACACACACGCACACGCACATACATACACACACACACACACACACACACACACACACACACACACGCACATACATATATACACACACACACAAAGTACTCATTCTCATCCCTGCAGCTCCTCCTCCTCCTCTTAACCCACTTTCCACAAAACCAGTTCATTCATAAGCCTAAAAAAGAATCCATTACGAGAGAGAGAGAGGAAGAGAGAGAGAAAGAGAGAGAGAGGGGGGGGGGTTGTGAGTTTAGGCAGGGCAGACATGGAGGCGCTTCGACTGTGGCCACAACAAAAACACCACCACCAACGACAACAACAACAACAACAATTCAGCTCAGGCATAACCTCTCACAGTGAAGGAGGAATAAGGAAGCCAGTTTTTACACATTTTCAAGACGCCTTTCATTATCACAAGTTCGTCTGGGATGCTACAAGAATAAACTAGACAGCACCCAGAGAGCGCCTACCTCCGCCAATGCCACTGCCAATAAAAAGGATCCGGATCCATGGATATTCTGTGGGATACACAAGGTCCGGATCCGCCCCAAAATTTAATTAAATGTTCCTTGACCCATGGCCTACTCTTCCACAAAATTTAATGGAAATTTACTGAGAACTTTTGGAGATATTATACATAGGATCCGGATCCACCCCAAATTTAATCAATTCTTTCTTGGTCCATGGCCCACCCTTCTATAAAATTTCATCGGAATTCAGTGAGAACTTTTGGAGATATCGTCTGGACAAAAAGACAGACAAACATAAGTGAATACATAATCACCTTCAACTTCGCTGGTGGAGGTAATTATACAGGGCATAACCGTACTGAAGGGACAGAGGGAAACTACGCAAGGCACAAGGTCGCCTGAAATTGTCTCTGAACAAAAAGCAGTCGGTTCAGATGGCCACTGGGATAAAAACTTGTCAAATTCCTGAGTTTCAACACTGGTCAGGAATTTTGATCATGAAACTCGTGAAAAAAATACATACACAGACATAATATACACACACATACATGCATACATTACATATATACATACCACATATACATGAGACACATACATACATACATTAAACATAATACACACAAACATAACACACAATTCTATATATATATATATATATATATATATATATATATATATATATATATATATATATATATATATATATTATGCGAGGAAGAAGGAACCAAAGGCCATGAGCCCGCAGTAACAGTTCCCTCCAAGAGAAAAACAAAATACAATAGAGAGCCAAATTCAAGATCCGATCATTTTGAGATGCCTGGACACAGCGTTTGAAAGACTGGAGATCATAGGCAGCAGGAAATAAAGACAGAGGGCTGACCTGTTGCATAAATGAAAGACTGGGAGTAACGGTTAACTCTTGCATTAGAGAGTTGGACAGAAAAGGGATGAGAGTTTGCTACCAGACGGGTGCTACGCGCCCGTCGTAGAGGTGGAGGAATGCAAGCAGACAGTTCAGAGGAGCAGTGACCATTAAAGTAGCGATAGAAAAGAGATAAAGATGCAACAGTATAGCGAAGAGACAGAGGTTGAAGGGAGTCAGTAAGAGGAGGAGAGTTGATGAGACGAAAAGCCTTTGACTCCACCCAAATGAGAAGAGCTGTATGTGGGGAGCCTCCCCACACATGAGAGTTGTACTCCACACAGGGGCGGATAAAACCCCTGTATACAGTAGAGTCAACAATTGTGCAGGGGTAAAGAAAGAGCGGAGTCGGCTTAGCACACCCAATCTCTTGGAAGCAGATTTTACAAGAGATGTAATATGATCTTTCCAAGATAAGTCCCGAGTAAATGAAACCCCAAGCATGTTCAAGGATGATGCAGGATTAAGCTGAATATTATTAAACATTAGTGGGTATACCTGTGGAAGATTTTGTCGGGTTGATAGGTGTAAGAACTGAGTCTTAGATGCATTAAAGACAACCATATTATTTTTACCCCAGTCAGAGATACGAGCCAAGTCAGATATTAGGTGTGCCATAGCCTCATTCCTTGTTTGTTGAAGTAACTGTTGAGATGGGCGTTGCGGGAACCGAATGGAAAGGTGAAGGGTGGAGTCATCAGCGTATGAGTGGATAGGGTTAGATGCACAGCTTAGAAGATCATTGATGAATAAAAGGAAGAGAGTTGGTGATAGGACAGAGCCCTGAGGAACACCACTGTTGATAGATCTAGGAGAAGAACGATGGCTGTCTACAACAGCGGCTATAGAACGACCAGAAAGGAAGCTAGCGATGAAGGCACAGATAGAAGGATAGAAACCGTAGGAGGGCAGTTTGGAAATTAAAGATTTATGCCAGACTCGATCGAAAGCCTTTGAGATGTCAAGTGCAATGGAAAAGCTTTCGCCAAAGTCCCGAAAGGAGGACGACCAGGAGTCTGAAAGGTAGGTGAGAAGATCGCCAGTGGAGCGTCCCTGACGGAACCCATACTGACGATCGGAAAGAAGGTTGTGATAGGAAAGATGTCTTAAAATTTTTCTATTAAGAATTGACTCGAAACCTTTTGAAATACAGGACGTTAAAGCAATTGGACGATAGCTGGAGGGTTGGGAGTGGTCACCCTTCTTTAGGACTGGGTGAATGAGAGCAAACTTCCAGCAAGAAGGAAAGGTACAAGTTGACACAAGGGCGAAAGAGTTTGCCTAGGCACACACACACACACACACACACACACACACACACACACACACACACACACACACACAATAATACAGCTGAGGAAAATCGTGTTAAAACAGCATGAATTAAGTAAAAAGTACATTACCTTGATAATTAATAATCACTCTTACCCTCTCTCTCTCTCTCTCTCTCTTTCTCTCTCTCTCTCTCTCTCTCCACAATAACAAACCAGCCCGCCCTGAGTCGCATAAATAAACACTTCCCCCAAGCCCGAGTTCCCAGTGTGCCGCTAGCTTCAAGAGGGCACGTATCGCTGCGGTGGAGGCAAGAAATAAACAATCACGCACGGACATTGAGAGTGGCGTGGATAATTATGCTTGTGAAATTGGACTGCACTTCTTCGTGACTAGTATTCTTTCTCATGGTACTTCCCACGTCACCTGTCTTTCTTTATATTAGCTATCTGTACTAAGCTTTATGATATTCGACCTTATGGCACAATTTGCAATGTCAATCATGGTAGAGAGAGAGAGAGAGAGAGAGAGAGAGAGAGAGACTGACTTTGTGAAATTCTACTAACCTTCCCTTCATATTACCTACTCACATACACTCTCCTAGTCAGTCTCTCATTTTCCAGTCTCTGCACATGACCCTCCATCTCATCCTCGGTCTCCCCCTTCCCCTCCTCCCCTTCACATCACTCACACATACTCTCCTAGTTAATCTCTCATTCTCCAGTCTCTGCACATCACCCTCCATCTCATCCTCGGTCCCCCTTCTCCTTTCCACCCCTCACACACACTTCTACTCAATCTCTCACGGTTTCCCCCTTCTCCTCACTCACACACTCCTAGTCAGTCTCTCATTCTCCAGTCTCTCCACATGACACTCCTACTCTTTCTCATGGCACTGTCTCATCATATTCAACACCTTGTCAAAACCCTATCTAGTTGTCAGTCATGAATATCAATAAGAGTAGCAATGACACTTTCTCACGACCCTTTACACTTCCTCATAACACTCTTAGAGGTATAGTCTTTCTTAAATACGAGAGATAAGTACTGTACAATCATCATCAACATCATCATCACCAACATCATAACCATCATCATCATCACCACCATCATCATCACCAATATTCGCCCTTCCTAAATAATGGATATAAACACTGTACAATCAAATCACCACCACCACCATCATAACCTTGCCTTCCACACACACACACACACACACACACACACACACACACACACACACACACACACACACACGCACGCACGCGCGCGCGCAAGGGAAAACACCTAACTCCTTACTCCTGAAATGATGGCCTAGTTTAGTTACTAGATAAGTGAAATGACTAGTAACCAAGGAGACTCATTCCTACCAAAAAACCAAGGCCCACTGAATGATTAACTGACTAGTAACCAAGGAGACTCATTCCTACCAAATAACTAAGGCCCATTGAATGGTGACTTTGACTAGTAACCAAGGAGACTCATTCCTATCACATAACTAGACATCGAATGGGCGACTTGACTAACAACCAAGGAGACTCATTCTTACAAAAACAAAACTATATTACTTTGACTAGCAACCAAGGATACTCATTCCTACCAAAAAAAAAATACTACTTTGACTAGTAACAAAGGAGACTCATTCTTACCTCAAAATGTGGCTCATCTGATTTCACGCAACGAAAATTAGCATTCATTTTCAGCAGTCATCCAGTTCTATCAGGAGAAAATAAATCACCTATACACATGCATTAACACCTTCCTCCAGCCTTCACCCACCATGCACAACAAGCCACACAAAGCCTATATTTGCGTAACGATTTCAGTTTAAATTTGCGTAAAAAAAAAAAAAAATGCGTGACTCAGGTAAACACCGATATTGGGAAACCTTGACAGATTTATTTTTTATCGGTAACTATTATTATTATTATTACCATATATTTCCTGCACTTTCGCCATGTATGAGTCTTCCCAATATGAAGGCTTGTCTCTGGCTTGGAAGGACTGAGGGATAGGGAGGGAGCTATGAGATTTCCGTCTAAACAGGCAGACGGGCCATCTAGTGCTATCAATGGCACCACGTGAAGGCCTCCCTCTACAGCACACACACACACACACACACACACACACACACACTCGACGCGGAAGTTGGAAAAAGGAAAAGAAACGAAAAGGTTGAAAGCACTGAGGGTGGTCACGTGTAGAAGGTTAATGGCTGAGTCTTGTGTTTATCACCTAGAAAACACGGCAGCGAAACACAATAGCCAAACGCAACGGAGGGATATTACTAGGGTTACTATAAGTGTGTGTGTGTGTGTGTGTGTGTGTGTGTGTGTGTGTGTGTGTGTGTGTGTGTGTGTGTGTGTGTGTGATTTTAATAAGTTTACAGGAGACTTCTCGAAAAGGAGGGGTTGAAATAAACGAAAAAAAATCAGTATTAAGGATGAATAAAATTGGTGAATAAAATAATCTAATGATAGTGTGATTATACTGAAGGAAGGAAATGGTAGTGAAGATGCATAATACCGTGGAAGATATTTTTTTTCTGCGTTTTTCTTGATTACACGTTGCTTTTTAGTGCACGTACAGTTGCAAGGTGAGCTGGGTTGATTACACGTGCTGCAGGTGCGGCACGTGTTGGTACGTGGTATTCTCGTTTTTACATCGCCAAATATGCCTTGCTTTTTCCTTTAGCTTACCTAGATTCTGACCTGTTCTTGAATAGATAGATATAGATAGACATAGATCGATCGCTGTATACAGACACCTGTAGTACTAGTGTATGTATGTATGTATTTATGTCTGTATGTATTCATGTAGGTATGTAGGTATGTTGTACAGATTCATAGATAGATACAGATGGGCAGACTGAATGACTGACTGATAGATAAAGACAGAAAGAAAGATATAAACAGACACAGAGACTGAGCTTAAGTGTTGTTACCTAGATAGACAGAGAGACAGACACCGATAGATAGAGTCAAACAGCGACAGACCTTTTGGCTGTTGCATAGTGTCACACCCGCTTTTAGACAGATAGACAGACAGATAGACAGTTAAACAGAGAAAGAATTTTATTGGCGGTACCTACTTTGAAAGGATCTGGTGAACAAATATGATAAAGAACAATATATTCACACAAACACACACACACACACACACACGCACACACACTCTCTCTCTCTCTCTCTCTCTCCCCCCCTCTCTCTCTTAACCCATAGATTTTATAGTAACATTAAACAGTTTTATTCCCCATATAAAGAAAATTACCCAAATCTGTTTTCTATCTCTGCATACGAGAGAGAGAGAGAGAGAGAGAGAGAGAGAGAGAGAGAGAGAGAGAGAGAGAGAGAGAGAGAGAGATCTGTTTACATTGGTGAGGTCACATTACCATCACGTCTCGTTTTGCAGACCTCAAGAGTGTCTGACTTCGTTCTGATGTCACCTGTTTGGCCTCTCACCTGATTTTTCTCTCTCTCTCTCTCTCTCTCACTCTGACCTCATTTTCCTATCTGATATTCTCTCTTTCTCAGTATATCTATCTGTATATCTAACTACACCTGTGACTCTCTCTCTCTCTCTTTTGTCCTTCTTTCCTAATTGTGGTATATAATTCTCCTCGTGTGTGTGTGTGTGTGTGTGTGTGTGTGTGTGTGTGTGGCGAGAGAGAGAGAGAGAGAGAGAGAGAGAGAGAGAGAGAGAGAGAGAGAGAGAGTTTCTAATAGTGATGAGAGAGAGATCACCATTGTATCTCGTGACCTTTGTGTGTGCCCTCATCACCACTACCACTGCACCGTCACCACTACTACTGTTATCGAACTATTACACTCACCACACCTGCTACCAAATGCTTTTCTTTCTATTATTATTATTATTATTATTATTACCAAATGCTTTTCTTTCTATTATTATTATCATTATTATTATTATTATTATTATTATTATTATTATTATTATTACCATCATCATCATACTTGTGCAGGATTATCATTTTCATATTTATCGAATTTCATTGTTATTACATCATCATCATCATTATTATTATTATTATTATTAGTAGTAGTAGTAGTAGTAGTAGTAGTAGGAGTAGTAGTAGTAGTATTCATGACATGAAAAGTGAATGAATGAAAGAACGAATTTATTATTATTATTATTATCATTATTATTACTACTACTACTACTACTACCACTACTACTACTATAATTAGTCTCCATCTATTGTCATAAGTGGGGATCATTGTATTCGCCATTATCTGTAACTATTACTACTACTACTACTACAACTACTACTATTATTATTATTATTATTATTATTATTATTATTATTACCTGTATTACTATTATTCCGACACTTTTTCTCTCCGATTTTTATTGAACTTATTTTGGACGTACAACACCATGACCTAATTCCACTTACCCAATTTCAGTGACCTTGACCTAATTTTCAAGGTCACAGGTCCAAAACTGTCCAAAAATGTCTAAGCATCATGAAATTTCACCTTCAATTTACTCCAAAACTTATATAGATACATGAACATGGAAGGCAAGCCCGTGATAAAATTATTTTCCAAACATCTGTATGGACAAAATCTGAGGGTCATTCATGCAGGACAGTACGATTTTTGGGACACCCCACTTATCAACACATTTTGGGACATTTTTGGGACACCCCACTTAATATATTTTGGGACATATTTGGACACCCCACTTAATATATTTTGGGACATTTTTGGACACCCCACTTAATATATTTTACACCCACTTAATATATTTTGGGACATTTTTGGGACACCCCACTTATCAACATATTTTGGGACATATTTGGACACCCCACTTAATATATTTTGGGACATTTTTGGGACACACCACTTAATATATTTTCGGACATTTTTGGACACCCCACTTAATATATTTTGGGACATTTTTGGACACCCCACTTAATATATTTTGGGACATTTTTGGACACCCCACTTAATATATTTTGGGACATTTTTGGACACCCCACTTAATATATTTTGGGACATTTTTGGACACCCCACTTAATATATTTTGGGACATTTTTGGACACCCCACTTAATATATTTTGGGACATTTTTGGACACCCCACTTAATATATTTTGGGACATTTTTGGGACACCCCATTATTCAACATATTTTGGGACATTTTTGGACACCCCACTTAATATATTTTGGGACATTTTTGGACACCCCACTTAATATATTTTGGGACATTTTTGGACACCCCACTTAATATATTTTGGGACATTTTTGGACACCCCACTTAATATATTTTGGGACATTTTTGGGACACACCACTTTTCAACACATTTTGGGACACCCCACTTTTACATTATTTTGGGATATATTTTTGGGACACCCCACTTTTCAACATATATTAGGACACACCACACTTTTCAACATCTTTCCCACTGCTCTTCCGTATAAAAAAAAAGAGGAGGAGGCATACTTGGGCCTGAGTTTTGTCTGCTCCTGAACTAGGTCGTTATATATACTTTTTGGTGGCAATATGATCGATAGTTTTTTGAGTCATTACAAAAAATAATATTATCATCACCATCACCACCCATCATCATCATCATCACCACCATCAACCTTACCATCAGAACCACCACCACCATCATCATCACCACCGCTACCCATCATCATCATCCTCATCACCACCACCCATCATCATCACCATCACCACCACCACCATCCATCATCATCATCATCATCATCACCACCACCCCCACCACCACCATCCATCACCACCACCACCACCACCACCACCACCCATCATCATCATCATCATGCAGCTTTCTCCACCCCGCCCCATCACTTCTTCCACTGCAGCCAATCCGGAGGGCCAACACTCACATAAATCAATTTCTTTCACTTGACTTCGTATCCTGGGGCACTGAAGGACAGAATGAAAGTAGTGAAAGTAGTATGAAAGCATGAAAGACGTATGAAAAATAGGTGAAAGAAGGAAAGTATGAGAGTTGTGAAAGGAGTATGAAAAAGAAGTGTGAAGGCAGTGAAAGGAGGAGGACTGAAACGGATAAAAGGAAGACAGGAGAAAGAAAGAAGTAAGCGAAATTAAACAAAGACAGAATGGAAATGAAACAAAGAAAAAGCACAAGGTAAAACAATCAAATCAAGGCAAAATTAAGCAAACGAGCATAACAAAGCAAGGAAGATAGAGCATAGCAGCCAAAAGTAAAAGAAAAAAACAAGGAACGAAACAAGCAAGCATTATAAGCAAGGAAAACAAAATGGTAAAAAACAGAGGCAAAGAAAAAAAACAAGATAGTATAATAAACACGCCAAGACAATCAAAGAAAAACTCAAACGAAAGGACTCAATCAATCAAGAAAGAAAGATGAAAGAAAATAATCAATAAAGCAAGCAAGAAAGAAGTAAAGACAGAAGCAGGTAACCAAGGAAAATTTTAATCTTTATTAAATCAAGAAAGACAACGATAAACAAAGGAAGCAAGTAAAGCCAAACAAAGACACAGTAAACCATGGAGAGTAAAGACAAGATTGACGCAAACACAAACGCAAGGAAACAAAAAAATAAAGATAGTGAACGAAGCAAATAAAGAAAAACAAAGCAGACAGTGAAGAAAGAATAAAGCAAATAAAACAAGCAATAAAGCAACATAAAAACGAACCAGTAAAGCAAGCAAATAAACAATGAAATAAACAAGAACCTCCGCAATGCAACCAAAATTAAAGATAGTTTTAAAACTACGCACAAGAACAAAAAAGAAAATAGTAAAGCAAATAAAAGCAATAAAACAAGCATTAAAAGCAAGAGGAAATAAGTAAAGAAAAAATAAAGCAAAACAGTAAAGGAGACGACATAAAGGAGGCAAACAAGAAAAACAACAAAAACAAAAAGGGCAGTGAAGCAACCAGCAAGGCATGCAATGATGTGTGTGTGTGTGTGTGTGTGTGTGTGTGTGTGTGTGTGTGTGTGTGTGTGTGTGTGTGTGTGTGTGTGTGTGTGGAGAGGGGACACATGAAAGCAGACAGACAGCTGGCGGGGGTGGAGAAAGCCAATGCCACAATCACCTAGGAATTGGGAAGTCCTGCCACCTGCGAAGAGGAGGAGGAGGAGGAGGAGATATGATTGAGGGACGGAGAGGGGAGAAAGGGATGAAGTGGGGTAGGAAAAGGAGGGAAAGAAGGGGTGAGAGAGAGAGGGGTAAGTGGGAGAGGAGGAAGGGGACGAAAGAGGGGGAGAGGGAGGGGTATGTGAGAGAGGACGAGGGGACGAAAGAGAGGGAGGAAGGGGGAAGGGGCAGAGGGAGGGGGGAGAGGAAAGGGGGAGAGGAAGGGGGGGAAGGGAGAGGAAGGGGGGAAGGGAGAGGAAGGGGGGAAGGGAGAGGGATGGGAAAGGGAAGGGAGAGGAGCAAGAGATTGGAAAGGAGGGGAAGGTCGGTGAAGGATTGACAGGGGCAGGGAGGGGAGTTAAGGAAAAGGTAGGGAAGGAGAGGGGGAGGGAAAGGAGGGGAGGTGAAAGACAGGAGGAGAGAGAGAGAGAGACAGACAGACAGACAGAGGGATGGGGATGGGGATGAGGGGTGTCAAGGAGTGGGAAGGATAGAACAAGGAAATTAATGGGAGGAAGGAGCAAGTGAGGTTGGAGTAGGACCTTGAAGGAGGAGGAGGGTGGAGGGAGAGGGTAAGGGGATATAAGGAAGTGGGAGGAGGAGGAGGAGGAGGGGATCGAGGAATATGGCGAGAAGGAAAAGGAGTGAGTTTTAAAGGATGAAGTGTTGACGTGTGTGTGTGTGTGTGTGTGTGTGTGTGTGTGTGTGTGTGTGTGTGTGTGTGTGTGTGTGTGTGTGTACAACCCCGCATGTCATGGTTCACACACAATGATGTAGCGCAACGATTATACACGAGATGAATCACACACACACACACACAATCCAGAAGTGCATCTCTTAGTCTGCTTGGCGGACTCTCTCTCTCTCTCTCTCTCTCTCTCTCTCTCTCTCTCTCTCTCTCTCTCTCTCTTTCAGGCGATTTAAATTAACTTCCATAATATTTTTCCACAAACCAACCCATGGAAAAAAAAATAAATAATAATAATAATAATAATAATAATAATAACAATAATAATACCGATAATAATAATAATAATAATAATAACAATAATAATACCGATAATAATAATAATAATAATAATAAAAATCCCGCTTATACCACCACCCAAAAGGAATAGTGACCCTCAGGGGGAATGGCCCATCTATCGTGCCCCTAGATTTGGGAAGGTAAAAAATAATAAAATAATAAAAATGATGTGTACTTACGCCAACGGGAAGCAAACAAGGTCAAACAACAACAACAACATACCTGCAAAAACAAAAACAGTAAGTCAATAAAGCTGCAACAAAAACAGTAAGTCAATAAAGTTGCAGCAAAAACAATAACAGTAATTAAGTTGAATAAAAAAACAGTAAGTCAATAAAGATGCAACAAAACAATAAGTCAATAAAGTTGCAACAAAAACAGTAAGTCAATAAAGCTGCAACAAAAACAATAACAGTAATTAAGTTGCAACAAAAACAGTAAGTCAATAAAGTTGCAACAAAAACAATAACAGTAATTAAGTTGCAACAAAAACAGTAAGTCAATAAAGCTGCAACAAAAACAATAACAGTAATTAAGTTGCAACAAAAACAGTAAGTCAATAAAGTTGCAACAAAAACAATAAAGTTAATAAAGCTGCAACAAAAACAATACCTCACTAAAGTTGCAACAAAAACAATAACAGTAAATAAACTTGCAACAATGAAAGTTAATAAAGTTGCAACAAAATACATTAATAAAGTTGCAACAAAAACAATAACAGTAAATAAACTTGCAACAATGAAAGTTAATAAAGTTGCAACAAAATACATTAATAAAGTTGCAACAAAAACAGTGAGTCAATAAAGCTGCAAACAAAAACAATAAGTCAATCAAGTTGCAACAAAACGTCAAAACTGCAACAAAAACATAAGTTAATAAAGTTGCAACATTATATTACGAACAACAAAGATCGATAATGTAATAAAACACATCCATCTACCTATCTATCTATCTACAGCCAGACGTAACAATCTAATAATTCCTATATAACTCTAATGACTTTCCCATCACCATCACGGCCTACAAACAAGATTAAATTTCATATTCGATTATAACCTACTTTTCAAAATATATCAAAACCACATTAACTACAAAGAAAAAAGAAAGAAAAAGAAGGAAAGAAAGAAGAAAAGAAAAAGGAAAGAAAGGATGGAAGACAAATGCCGACCTCTTGTTTAATTCATATATCAGAACTTCTCATATTTAGCCATGTGAAGAGGATGGAGTGAGAGACTAACTAGAAGAGTGTATGTAAGTGCGGTGGAGGGTTGGAGTTGAGGTATATGAGAATGGGGAGAGACTAACTAGGAGAGTGTATGTAACTGCGGTGGAGAGGGAGACCGAGGATGAGATGGAGGGATGGAATATAGAGGTATATGAGAAAGGGGAGAGACTAACTAGGAGTGTATGTGCGTGAGGTGGAAGAGGAGACCAAGGATGACATGGAGGGAGGAAGTAGAGGGGTATATGAGAAAGGGGAGAGACTAACTAGGAGTGTAAGTGAGTGAAGTGAAGCGGGACACTGAGGATGAGATGAGATGGAGTAGAGGTAATGAGAAAGGGGGGTGTAAGTTGGGAGGATGGCAGCGAAATGGCAGGGGACAGGCGATGGAGGCGATTTGTTTGTGGCCACCCCTTAAGAGATGAAGGCGTCTGACTATATATACACACTGATAGTTCTTAGTACAATATGCAATGAAACTTTTTTTTATTATACGATGCACTGAGCTCTTGTCTCCAGGTATGTAAATTGGCTTACCTGGGAAAAATCTAATTAGTAAAAAGATCAACACCTGAATTACCTTGGTTAATCCCCGTCGCTGAAACTGACTCTTAAACGCTACACTGAGACTAACAGCAGATTTGTTCAGATCTGGCCTTTGGTTCCTTCTTCCTTGCATAACATAAATGAAAGCTGCGAGAATCTTAACACCTTCACTTAGCTACATCATCCAAGCAAACATCTAACTACTCTGTTCACATGAGATAAATGCAAGTGAAACAATCTTTGGTATCTGTTCCTGACTATAAGATTATATTTTTCAGCTATTTATATCAACCCTGAAATAAAAATAAATAATAAAAAATAAAAACGTTAATTCTTCTATCTTGGTCCAATCAAATGCTGTAAAGTGTGTGTGTGTGTGTGTGTGTGTGTGTGTGTGTGTGTGTGTGTGTGTGTGTGTGAGAGAGAGAGAGAGAGGGAGAGAGAGACCCAAGTATCCAGAACATCCCAAAATGTTACATATAAAAAGAAATAATCTTAAAGTTTTCAATTAATTATACCTGCTTTCTATGACCTTGCCCAGGTGGGTGGAGATGGTCTTAAATAAATAAATAAATAAATAAATACACAAAATAAATACATAGATAAAAATAAAGTTGGTCCTTCAAATTAACCACAAATATCCTACGCTGGTCCTTCAAATTAACCACAAATATCCTACGCTGGTCCTTCAAATTAACCACAAATATCCTACGCTGGTCCTCCAAATTAACCACAAATATCCTACGCTGGTCCCTCAAATTAATCACAAACATCCAGATTAACCACAAATATCCTACGCTCGTCCTTCAAATTAACCACAGTCACCCTCCATTACCTCAACCAGCTGGGCCGAGGAGATGTACTCAGTCTTGTTGTTGTTGGTGTGTTGGAGGACGACCTCTTCCACCACTCTGTCCTCCTCGTCCTCCTCCTCCTCCACGTTCTTCCTCCGACAGCAGAGGAGTTTGTCGAACATGTCTCCTTTGATAAACATGGCGAATGGCTTTTTATTTTTATTATTTATTTATTTATTTTGTACTGGTTGTTTTGTAATTATCTGGTCACACCGGGTTAAGTAATGTGTCCTGTAATTCTTGGATAATGGCTTTTTATTTTTATTTATTTATTTTTTGTACTGGTTGCTTGGCTGTTATCTGGTCACACTGGGTTTATTAATGTGTCTAATTTTTGGAGGTCACACTAAAATCGATTCAAGGATTCTAGTCGATTCTCTTTTTCGACACACAGTCATGTAGCTCGATTCTCAGACGTTCAGATTAATAATATTCTTGTTGGCTCTTACAACAGCTTCACCTAATAAGATTCTGGTCGATTCGCAACATAATTCTTCTGGCGACTTTTCACGCCAGACTCCGCATTAAGATTTTACGTGATTTTCATAAACTCTCCAGCATTTGATGTCCACCAACTTCCCAACAGAATCATAATCAACAAACATATGTGATTCTCAAAGGAAAGTTCAATACATTTTTTTTCCCTCACAGTGCAAGACAATATCAACAGAAATATTCCATTACCTTTACATCAGAATCATGAAGTTGCTGCCAATTGATGGATCACTTTTACCAGTTCGTGTGAAATCTTGGCAAAGTTAAAAAAATAATAATAATAATAGTATTAATTGTTTC
>NC_136957.1:36933245-36938245 GCF_032717465.1 Coenobita brevimanus | reverse complement strand
GAGAAGAATGTGGGGTTCGGCTGGTGGAATGGAGGGAGGGAGGGGAGGTAAAATCACATGGAAGGGAGGGAAAAAGGAAAGGCAAAGGAGGGAGAGAGGGAAAGAGAAACGACAGGAGGGAGGGAGGGAGGGAGAGAGAGGCGGAGGTAGGAGGGAATGCTGAGAGAGAGTCAGGGGAGGGGGAGGCAGTCATTGAGAAGGAAGCAAGAACGAGGGAGGGAGGGAGGGAGGGAGGGATGGGGAGGAAAATAAACAAGGTGAGAAAATAGCAGAAGTCAAATAAAGGAAAACTGCGAAGGAAAAAACAAGGGATCAATGAGAAAAAACGAAAAATGAAGGAAGGATGGAAGGAGGAAAAATGAAGGAAGGAAAGACAAGGAGGGAGAGCAGGTCAGAGAGGACAGGAAAGAAGTCAGGGAGCTTAAAAATAACAATATTGAACAGATAAATAAGATGAAGAAAGAACAGGGAGAGATGGAAGGAGGAAAGACGGAGGGAAGGAAGGAGGAAAGACAGGGAGGGAAGGAAGGAGGAAAGACAGGGAGGGATGGAAGGAGGAAAGACAGGGAGGGAAGGAAGGAGGAAAGACAGGGAGGGAAGGAAGGAGGAAAGACAGGGAGGGAAGGAGGGAGGAAAGACAGGGAGGGAAGGAGGGAGGAAAGACAGGGAGGAAAGACAGGGAGGGAAGGAGGGAGGGAAGACAGAGAGGACAGATAGGGAGAGAAGGAAGGAGGAAAGACAGGGGGAGAAGGAAGGAGGAAAGACTTGAGAGAGACGAAAGAAGGAAGGAGGAAAGACGAAGAACGAAGGAAAAAAGATGAAAGAAGGAAGGAAGAGAGTAAAGAAGGGCTGGACATTGAGGGAGGGAGAAAGAAACTAATAAAATAACTACAGTAATTCTTCCTTTTTCTAGAAGTCTTTATTGAGCAATCCCAAAAGAAACCTTCAAGTAAAGAGAGGAAGAAGAAAATAAAGGAAGAAGAGCCACAGGAAGAGGAGGAGTAAAGGAAGAAAGGGTGAGATGGCAAGAGAAAGTAGTCATGGAAGAAAGGTAGACAAGAAGACGGAGGGAAAGAATGGAGGGAAGAGTGAGAAGAGGAGAAAGTAGGAAAGAGACATGGAAGAAGGAAGAGAGGAAAGGCCATGCTGGGAAAGACAGAGGAAAGAAATTAAAGCAATGAAGATGCGAATGAAATGGAGCGAGAGAAATGGCTGGAAAAGAGGAAAGAAAGAAAAATAAAGAGAAAAAAGAGAGAGAAGGAAGGAAGTGAGAGAGATGATGCCGAGGTAGGTAAAGAAAAGAGAGAAAGAGAAAAGGAAAGAACTGAGAGAAAAGAAGCCATGGTAGGTAAAGAAAGAAAAAAAGAGAAAGAGAGAAGGAAGGAAATGAGAGAGAAGATGCCGTGGTAGGTAAAGAGCGCAAAATGAAAGAGAGAAGGAAGGGAGTGAGTGAGATGACGTGGTAGGTAAAGAAAAAAAAAAAGAAAGGAAGAGAGAAGGAAGGAAGTGAGAGAGATGATGCTGGGTTAGGTCCAGTGTAACCCCTGCTGCTGGTGAGGGAGGTCTTAGCATTCCACGCGTGTTTTTTAGGTGTGACCCACAAACACACATCCCACTGCCCTCCTCCAGCCACACACCAACCACACAGCCACCCAACCCTGCCCTGCCCTGCCCTGCCCTGCCCTGCCCTGCCCTACCCTACCCTGCCCTGCCATTCCTAGTTTCTGTTCTACCAGTGTTCATTTTTGCTGCTCCATCTCGCCATGTTATGCTCTTACACATTTTTTTCTTTCTCTGCTGTTCAACTGCTTCCTTCCCCTGCCTGCCCTGCCCTCCCCTCCTCCTACCCATTCATTGCCACTATTCTACCGTTTCCCCCTGCCCTTCCCTGCCCCTACTCATTCCTTGCTTCCTTTCACCCACTGCCCACTTCCTGCCCTGCCCTCCTCCAGCACAACACCCAGCGACCCAACTCTCTCTCCCCTTGCCCCTGCTTCTTCTACTACTACTACTACTACCCTGTCTCGGCCCTCTCACTGCCCATGCTCCTGCTTTTACGCTTCCTACTGCCCTCCTTCAGCCAGCCCTCTCACTCACCCTGACCTCTCCCTCTCACTGCCCTTCCCTCACTTCCCTTTCCTATGGCACTCTTTCCTGCTCCAATTGCCCTCTCGCTCCCCCAGCCCTGCTCTGCCCTATCCACTCCTTCCTTCTCCTCCTCTACTAACCTTTACCCTGCCATACCCTGCACTCCCTGTCTCTCAATGCCAAACCCTATCATTGCCCCTGTCACTGTTCCTAATACTGTCCAGGTTCGGTATGGTCCTCCCCTTGCCCCACCCCTGCCCTAATTGCCCATTCCTTATCTCTGCCTACTTACTGCATCTTGCCCTGCCTTTACCCTCCCTACCCCACCGTATCATATTTTCAGACAGGCAGACATTCTCTCCCTACCCAGCCCTCTACACACACACACACACAGAAAGAGAGAGAGAGAGAGAGAGAGAGAGAGAGAGAGAGAGAGAGAGAGAGCAATTATCCCCAATCAACCTTCACTTAGCCATCAAATAAGTGGAAGAAGGTTACAGTATCTTTACCAGCTTAAACTAAAGACACTATAGTACTCTACGAGGGGTATCCAGTCTGCTACAGTATTATATTTACCTTTATTTTCCTATGTCTTTACTGCGTTTCTCCTTTACTGATATTTTTACCACCAATATCTTATGTTATCTTTAAACCATTTATTCACTACTGTCTTTATTCTGGTGTTTAATGCCCCTTTCTCTGTTCTTAAATCTCTCTCTCTCTCTCTCTCTCTCTCTCTCTCTCTCATACTTTCCCACGCTACACCCTCTTCCTCTGGTACAGTGTGCGTGCGTGACAGGTAGTTTAGGATGATTAGACACACACACACACACACACACACACACACACACACACACACACACACACACACACAACGAAACCCACTAACCTCAGAAAAAAAAAAAATGATAATAATGGTGACGATATTAAGTGTGCACAGAATACCAAAAACAAGAGTAATAATAATAATAATAATAATAATAATAATAATAATAACACAAATAATAATAATAATAATAATAATAACAAATAATAATAATAATAATAATAATAATAATAATAATAATAACACAAATAATAATAATAATAATAAACTCTAAAAATTACTCAAAATGTTAACATCAACAAAAAATTAATAATAGTAATGATAATAATAATAATAATAATAATAATAATAATAATAATAATAATAATAAGGATGAGATGGAGGGATGGAGTGAAGAGGCATATGAGAGGAGGGGGGGGGTGAGAGCTGGGAGCAGGGCAGTGAAATGGCAGGAGACATGAGCGACATGGAGGCGATTTGTTTGTGGCCACCCCTTACGGGATTAAGGCGTCTGGCAAGAGACAAATAGACAATAATAATAATAATAATAATAAGCCCACGAAAAAGTATTAAACGATATGTCAAAATAGGCTAATCAATAAAGAGCAATAGTAACCAAGGAGATTTAAGGGCAATAGTAACCAAGGAGATTTAAAGGCAGTAGTAACCAAGGAGATTTAAGTCACGATCCCTTTAATTAAATGCCTGGCTGAATGGACTTTAAATTGGGATCGTGGTGCTATTCCCATAAAATAATTTGAGAGAGAGAGAGAGAGAGAGAGAGAGAGAGAGAGAGAGAGTGTGTGTGTGTGTGTGTGTGTGTGTGTGTGTGTGTGTGTGTGTGTGACCAAGTGACCCGGTCTTCAGAAATACATTACCTCGCTACCCACTCCACTCACTCCAACACTTCTCCTTCCCTTCTTCCCTATCTTCCCCCTTCCCCTTACCTTCCCCCTGCCCTTCCCCTTCTCCTTACCTTACCCTTGCCCTTCATTCCCCTTACCTTCCCCTTCTCCTTACCTTACCCTTGCCCTTCATTCCCCTTACCTTTCCCTTTCTCTGTTGTCATCATTCATCTACCTATCTTTCCTCTCCTCTTTTTGCCTTCATCTTTCGTCTTGTGTTCCAGTCATCTTCCTTCACCTCTCTCTTACCTCCTGACCTCTCTCTCTCTCTTCTCAATCCTTCCTTCACCTCCCCTCACCTCTCCTCATCTTTCTACCTCCTTCGTCACTTTTCCCCTCCCTCTCGATTTCCTCCTCTCATCTTATTTTCATCTTAACAATCCACATCTTCCCTCACCTCTGTTCACTCCCCCCTCTCCTCTCCCACACCTCCCCTCCCCTCTACCCAAGCCTCTCTCTCTCTCTCTCTCTCTCTCTCTCTCTCAGGTACTATGTGTACAGTACTCTCCCACGCTACTGGCACCTCCTCTTCCTCTCTTGGCGTGAGTAATTGACACGTTGAGTACACACACACACACACACACACAGAACAGCACAGCACACACAAAACTTCACCCTAGTGGCATTCATCCTCCCTAACTTCAGGATATATCTGATTACACCTTCCCCACATTCCTACATACCACTGTCTTCACTCCCACCGCCATTGTTTCGTGTACCCACCCACCTGTACCATTCCACTATGTAACCCCATGACAAAAAGTCCACCAATTGCTTCTCTAGGCATTGGAAGGTGCTACGTGTACAATTTTTACGTGGCAGTAGTATGAAGCACAAAAGATTACGAGAAAAAGGAGGATGATCTCTGTCGCACGGCACTGGAAGCTGCTCCGTTAACTGTTTTTACGTGAAAGTAATTTTGTTGACGACTGTTCACTTCTATCTACCTATCTACTGCCAGACGCCCCAATCCCGTAAGGGGTGGCCACAAACAAATCGCCTCCATGTTGCCCTGTCCCCCGCCATTTCATTGTGCCCTGCTCCCAGCTCACACACCCCTCTCTCATATACCTCTCCACTCCATCCCTCCATCTCATCCTTGGCCGGACGGTAATACCTCCCCATATTTTGGTCGTATAATTATGGAACTCGAACATAACATTCTGAGAGGCTTGTTTGAG
>NC_136957.1:36900745-36928245 GCF_032717465.1 Coenobita brevimanus | reverse complement strand
GAGAGAGAAAGAAAAGAAATTAAAGCAAGAGAGAAAGAAAAGAAATTAAAGCAAGAGAGAAAGAAAAGAAATTAAAGCAAGAGAGAAAGAAAAAATTAAAGCAAGAGAGAAAGAAAAGAAATTAAAGCAAGAGAGAGAGAAAAAATTAAAGCAAGAGAGAAAGAAAAAATTAAAGCAAGAGAGAAAGAAAAAATTAAAGCAAGAGAGAAAGAAAAAATTAAAGCATGAGAGAAAGAAAAAATTAAAGCAAGAGAGAAAGAAAAAATTAAAGCAAGAGAGAAAGAAAAAATTAAAGCAAGAGAGAGAGAAAAGAATTTAAAGCGATAAAGAAAAGAAATTAAAGCAAGAGAGAAAGAAATTAAAGCAAGAAAAAGAAAAAATTAAAGCAAGAGAGAAAGAAAAGAAATTAAAGCGAGAAAGAAAAGAAATTAAAGCAAGAGAGAAAGAAAAGAAATTAAAGAGAGTCGGGACCATAAAACCAGCAATAGAATATAAACGATAATATAAAAAAAAGGGAAAGAGGAGAGGAGGTCCGGCTTGGTGGGCAGGGAGGCATAGCAAATAATATGACCTGCCTGTACGACCCCGATCCCCCCCCCACGACCCCCTCCCCCCAACCACCCACACGACACGACCCTCTCCCAACGACACCACCATCCCCCACTCCCCTATCCCACCACCCACTCGACCCCCTCCCCTAACCACCCACACGACACGACCCTCTCCCCACGACACCACCATCCCCCCTCCCTAGGACCCCACTCCCTTATCCCACCACCACCCCACCACCCACACGACCTCATCCCTTTCCCCACGACCACACCATCCCTATTCCCTCTCCCCAATTATCCTCTAGTCCCCCTCTCTCTCCACCATCCCCTCTTCTCCCATCACCCCTCCCTCTCCCCCTCTCCTCTCCACCCTTCACTCCCTAACCTCTATTTCCACTTCTCTCCCTATTCCCCATGTCATATTCCCCTTCCCCTCTCTCGTTCATCCCCCTTCCACATCTCCCTCAATTTCCACTTCCCCTCCCTCCCTATCACCACCTCTACCCCCACCCCTAACCTTGCCCCTTTCCCCCTACCTATTTCCCCTCTCCTTCCCTAACCCCTCCTCATCTGTTCTCTCTCCTCCCCAATCCTCATTTCTCCCCCCACCTCTTCCCCTCTCCCACTCCTCACACCCCACCCCACTCAACAACACGCTGAGAGGAAAAATACATTGATAGGGGACTAGACATCGCCATCATCATCATCATCATCACTGTCATCACCATCACCACCACCACTATCATCACCACCACCACCACTATCATCCTCATCATCACCACCACCACCACCTCACCACCACCATCATCATCATCATCATTATTCTCATTTTTTTTCTCCTCGAGCAGAATTAGGAGAAAGCAATAAGTTTGGTAAATGTGTAGCCTGCCGAGTCATAAGTAATTACCCAATGGCACACTACTGCGATTCTCTCTCTCTCTCTCTCCCACCCTTCCTTCCTTCCTCTCTCTCTCTCTCTCTCTCTTTCTCTACCTTCCTCCCTCCCTCTCTCTCTCTCCCTTCCTGCCGCCTCCCCCCCCCCCTCTCTCTCGCTCTCGTAAAATTTCAGCTTCCTAGCATATGTGGTTCTTGAAGAGTGCGTGGCTGACTCACTCTTCTGTGTTCCTGATAATACCTGGAGATCTGGTTACCGGATCGCCACAATATTCGGCCCAAAGAAGCGGACAGATGCATGACTAAGTTAACCAAATTTGACGGCTCTAGACGAAATTGCCTTTGAAATATCGCAGTTTTAAAATATGGACAAAAAAATAATAATAGTAGTAAACGTAATACTGAAATAAGCAAAAGCACTTACTAATACTGACCAAAAACAACAGCAGGAGCAAATTAATATTAACAAAAACAAAAACTAACATTTTCGGTGACGGCGGCGGCTCGTATTCTCGTTGGTTGAGAAAGCTTCTTAACACCTCCTTGACGATTCATTTTTGCATATGACAGGTTAGTGATCTTTTATACGTCACCTGTGCGGAATACGATGATACTGGAAGGGCTTGCATAACGCAGAAGACAATAAGGTGTAATATGCAAAATAAATCGCTTAGGAAAAAATGTTATGGAACTTTCTCAGCTCACAATACCAGCTTTTGTGTCTACTGTAATGCCAGGAGAAACACATTAGTATTTTTAAAGACCCACGAGTGAAAGAAATGTTTACAATTTAGTCCACTCCTAAAATTAGATTGCAAATGATTCAGTGTTCGTTGCAATGACTGAGGAGGGATTAAGGATTACCGAGAATGTGATACGGTATTTGGAAGGATTACCGAGAATGTGTTACGGTATTTGGCCTAAGGATTACCGAGAATGTGATACGGTATTTGGAAGGATTACCGAGAATGTGATACGGTATTTGGCCTAAGGATTACCGAGAATGTGTTACGGTATTTGGCTAAAGGATTACAGAGAATGTGTTACGGTATTTGGAAAGATTACCGAGAATGTGTTACGGTATTGGTCTAAGGATTAACGGAGAATGTGTTACGGTATTATTTTTAACCTAATTATTGATGTCTGTGATCTCCTTTGCAACTCTGAAAGGAAAGGTTGCTGTGGTAGTGCACTGCAAAGGCTAAATTGCAAATGACCCGTAATGACTGTTGCAGAGAGAGAGAGAGAGAGAGAGAGAGAGAGAGAGAAATACTGACGGTGCAATATGCAAAATAAATCGCCTAGAAGATGGTGTTACGTAATCTCCAAATCCACTTAGAATACGCCCTTAAAACATTCCTTCATACTCATTAATCCGTATAATCCCTCTAAAGGTGTATGTATTACGCAGAATAAATCGCTTAAAGGGGGTGTTAAGTAATCCCCAAATCCATTTACGACCCAATATCATTATGTCATTTCCTGTAATGCCTCAATCACCGTCAGCTACTGCAACAAACACTAAGAGCAATTTGCAATCCATTCTTTGGAACATACTCCCACCACGACTCTTTCAATCCCTCTTCCATCCAATCAGTGCAACAATCATTAAAACTCATTTGCAAGCCAGCCTTTGCAACGCACTCCCACCGCGACCCAACCATTCGGAGTTGCATACGAGATGACATAACGTTATTACTAGGGTATAAAACCAAACCACGTTCCCAGTACGCCTTGGTACATCTTCAGTCATTGGAACCACCACCAGGGACCGTTTCTAGTGTTACCATGCACTACCACGGCGACCCTACCTTTCGGACTGCATGCAAATTCGTGGATCTAAACCCACACTACGTTCCTTTTCGTTCATCCATTAGAGATCAACGGCAATGTACAACCACACAGATATTACATTCAGAAGCACATTCGAACACATAGGTCGAAAGCTCTGCAATGTACTCGTCCATCCATATGCACTGCAACAATCACTAGACATCATTTGCAGTCTGGCCTCGCAATGTGCAACGAATATGAAAGATGTTATATTTCCAAGCCGCTTACAAACAACTATGTCTCAAGGTATACACGAACAAATATGTCTTAAGGTATACCATATTCTCCTACAGCTATCAGAGACCATTTGCAATCCAGTCTTGCAATGTTGAACCACAAAGATAAAAACTTTTTTTTTTTTTTTTTTTTGGGGGGGAGGGTTCGGAAACAAAACACACAGGTCTACATGTCTGTTATTACTCGTTCATCTACATTCACTGCGTCAACCATATAGATCATTTGCAATCTACAGTAGTCTTGCAATGTACACCCACTACGAAGAGGCCTATCAGTTGTCGGCGTGGCATAAAAACATAGGTCTAAAGGTCTATATTTTGGTCTACCTTTGCTACAACAACAACCATTAGACTTAATCTGCAATCTCATCTTACAATAACCACTACGATACACCTACCTAATATTTCTGTGTTGCATACGTCTCCTAATATCGTAAGTTTGCAACAGCCACGTCCCATTCACTGCAACAGCCATTGGACACCCTTTGCAATCTAGTCTTTGCGAATGTATACCCACTATGAAAGAGATATTTACTTGTCCCAGGCGCATATGAATACACAGATCAAAATGTCTAGTGCTTCTCCGTATTCGTTCATCTTTTTCACACAATTCCGATACGATTACGGTCTTTTCACTGTATTCGTGCTACCCTGAGACGAGTATTCTCAGTTTAGAAGAGAGTTTGCTACCTGGAGAGAGAGAGAGAGAGAGAGAGAGAGAGAGAGAGAGGGAGGGGGGGATTTAGCCATAAGTAACCTTTTCATAACAAAATATCTCCAGGGGACTTGAGAGAGAGAAAGAGAGAGAGAGAGAGAGAGAGAGAAGCTCTCCTTCTCCCACTACCAAACCAAACATCCTAAACTGGCAGGAAAAAGTGAGAAGGAACATCATGAACTGGAGAAAAACTGGCATGAAAATTTTATAGGATAGTGCAACAATAATCATCATAGGTCAATTGCAATCTGGTCTCTGCAATCCTATACTGCCTTGACCCTAGCTTTGAAAGATGGTTGCATTTTACCGCTAAGTGGAGGTCATTATCCCTATTACAGGTGTACAGTGCAATCAAGGTACACAGGTAAATTGTACATAAACACTGGGTACATGGACGTTTACACACACACACACCATTATACAAAATTACCGGTACAAAAATAGATAAAACATACATGCATAAACAGGGTAATCACACACACACACACACACACACACACACACACACACACACACACACACCATTAAACAGAATTACCGGTACATACATAGATAAAACATACATGCATAAACAGGGTAATCACACACACACACACACACACACACACACACACACACACACCATTAAACAGAATTACCGGTACATACATAGATAAAACATACATGCATAAACAGGGTAATCACACACACACACACAGGTGGTACAGTGAGGCCAGACGTGCGGTAATAGTACTGTGTTATGTACAGTGGGATGGCTCTCTCTCTCTCTCTCTCTCTCTCGACAAAACGTGAGTGCACTACATAATTCACCCGCTCTTTTATCCCACGAGAGAGAGAGAGAGAGAGAAAGAGAGAGGACGTAGAGAGAAGGGACTAAACGAGAGAAGAGGAAATAGAGAAAAGAGGAAATAGAGAGGGGAGGGAAAGAGAGAGAGGAGGAAAGAGAGAGGGGAGGAAAGAGAGAGAAAAAGGTAAAAGAGAGATGCTGAAAAAAGTTACGCAGTTAAAAAGATACACAGACAATACATACCAAGAGGCCCCAAAGAGGTATTAGCGCCAGGACTAAAAGTGATACGTATGGCCTAGAAAAGTGTGTGTGTGTGTGTGTGTGTGTGTGTGTGTGTGTGTGTGTGTGTGTGTGTGTGTGTGAGAGAGAGAGAGAGAGAGAGAGAGATTGGGGCATAATCGTGCAAGGGAAGAGTAGTGAATGAAAGGATGAGGTGAAGAAGGAAGTACTGATACGAAGAAAATGAAGAAGAGGAAAAAGCAGGAGAAAGGAAGAGAAAAAACGAAGAGAAGGGGAGAGAAGAGAAGCAGAGAAGTGAAGAAAAGGAACAAGAAAAGAAGACAAGAGAAGAGAGAAGAGACACGTTAGTAAATGGGTAAGGGTGAGGCAAAAAATGTGGAAGTAGCAAGTGGGCAGAGAGAAAAAAGCGTAGAGGGGGAGGGGGAGAGGAAGGGGAGGGGGAGAGGCATAGAGGATAGAGAGAAGGGGATAGATGTTAGTGAATGAATAACGAAGTGATAAAATGTATGTATGAAATGAAGTGAGCAGAGAGAGGAGAAAAGATGAGAGAATTGAGAGAAGAGGAAAGAGTGGAGAGAAGAAGAGGAGAGAGTGGAAAGAAGAGGAGAGAGTGGAGAGAAGTGGAGAGAACAAGAGAAGAGAGTGGAGAGGGGGACAAAGAAGATAGGGAGGAGGTTACTGGTAAAGGTGGGAGGAGAGGAGAAGAGCTAATGAATGAGACAGGGAGGAAGTGAGAGAGAAGAGTGCAAGTTGCAATTGAACAGGAAGGAAAGGAAAGAGAGAGAGAGAGAGAGAGAGAGAGAGAGAGAGAGAGAGAGAGAATTAGCAACAAACGGCCAAAGAGAAAAGGGAGGAGGGGAGTAATTGGGGAGGAAAGGGGGGGCAGTAGATGGGGGAGAGAAGGATAGAGGAGAGAAGAATAGGGGGTGAGAGAAGGGGAGGAAAGTTGTAGGTAAAGGCGAAAAGAAGTAGAGAGCGAGAGGTGGGCGAAGGAGTGGGGCGAGAAAGGAGGGGGCACTGACAGAGAGGGAGGTGAAGTAGAGAGAGGTGGGAGGCGAGGGGCGAGAAAGGAGAGGGGAATGACAGAGAGGGGAGGTAGGAGAGGGGGATACAGAGGGAGGGGAGAGGGAGGGAGGGAGGGAGGGAAGTAGAGAGGGGGTGTGGGGGTATAGGGGGGGTAGTGTCAGAGGATGGGCACTGACTGAGCCACTGACACACTTTTGAGGTCGCGAAAGTTACTCTTCACCCTGCTGGCTCCCTCTGCGTGGTAGCGACAGTGCTTACTTGACTACACCACAATACCACTATACCACCATACCACTATACCACACACTAGCATACCACACACTGTACAAGCATTTCACATACTGCCATACCACATACTAGCATATCACCTACTGCCATACCACCTCACCATTCCCCATACCACCTACCACCACACCACACACTACCATGCCACACTCAATCAGGCTCTACTACCAACCCCGCTCAAACTATACAACCACATCCACTACGGCTACTACCACACCCACTTCAGACAACCACACCACACCCACACAAAGTACCACCACATTCACCTCTCTCTCTCAAGTTATCTACTGCACACACACACACACACACACACACACACACACACACACACACACACACACACACACACACACACTCAATATGACCTAAGGTAGTGGTAAATTCAGACACCCATCCAACACTTAGCAACTTTCGCTCGCCATTGAAGTGCCATCGCTCACTCAAATGTCACCCCGAATCAAACTGGATATGTATGGCAACACGGCATGTCAAGACGTACAGCAGTGTACCTAAGATGCCTTCGTAGTACCGTAATAATAATAATAATAATAATAATAATAATAATAATTCCATCCATCCATCATCCAATCCTACGTTGCCCCATGAGAAGCGTAGAAGCCCGGGGCTAGGCAAGTTGATCCTGATATTTAAGATGAGTGAAGTAATAATAATAATAATAATAATAATAACAACGGATCAACCTCATTCTCCTCTCAGCCAATACGCGCTCTCTCTCTCTCTCTCTCTCTCTCTGTCTCTCTCTCTCAGCCAATAAACTCACTTTTTCCACAGATCAACCTCATTCTCCTCCCAGCCAATAAACTCTCTCTCTCTCTCTCTCTCTCTCTCTCTCTCTCTCTCCACTTATGAGACAAGAGAGAGGAAACCTGTATGAGGATAAACTGGCCTTGACAAGAATGAGAGAGGAGAGGAGAAGAGAGGAGAGGAGAGATGGAGAGGAGAGGAGAGGAGAGGGGAGAGGAGAGATGGAGAGGAGAGGGGAAAGGAGGGGAGGAAAGGAAAGGGGAGGGGAGGGGAGGGGAGGGGAGGGGAGGGGAGGAGAGGAGAGGAGAGGAGAGGGGAGGGGATGGAAAAGACAGGGACGTAAAATACGATAAAAAGAGGGACGTGAAGAGATGAGAAATAAAGGAATGGAAAGGAAAGGAAGGGGATGGATGAAATGCAAAGGGAAAGAGAAGACACGAGAGAAGTAGTTAATAGAGGATTGAAAAAAAGGCGAAGAAATAAGAGATGAGACCGAAAGACAAAGATAAAAAGCTGGAAAAATACACGAAAAAATTCTGATATATATGTAAAAAGAGAAGAGGAGATGGGGTAGTTAAATAAAAAAAAAAGAAAACAGAAAAGACTGAAGAGGATTATATATAATGGAAAAGGAAGAAAATAGAAAAACGAGATCATTACTTAAGGCTGAGTTGAAATTACCAATACCAAGCAACATCCCTTACCACCACAACCAGAGAGAGAGAGAGAGAGAGAGAATCATTACTCAAGTCTGTATTGAAATCACCAACAACACTCCTTACCACCACACAACCAAAGGGAATACTGAACCTACCGCAATACCTCTTCCTTAGTGATTTAATTTTGGATATGGCTACATCCCTTACCACCACACACTACCATAGGAAATACTGAACCTACCGCAACACCTCTTCCTTAGTGATTTATTTTTGGATATGGCTGGTTAATATCCTTCTGTATGTTTTTTATGAAAAGTATGGCATTGCTTGAAGGATTTATATCACAGAGATATGAAAGGGTGTCACAGGCAAAATAAATCACTTAGGAAAAGGTGTTAGGGTGCTTACTTTAAGCGAGGAGAACAAGGACCACTGCTACCACATAACCAGGGACGGATTAACAGTAACTACCACACTACAACTACAATAACTACAACAGCCACTACTACAACAACTACTACGACAACTACAACTACTACTACGACAACTACAACTACTACTACGACAACTACAACTACAAATACAACAACTATTACCACAACAAATACAAATACAACAACTACAACAAATTAATCAGTTCCCTAATAACGAGGCGAAATCCCGACCTACATAACTAAGGATAAAATTAAGTCATGATACTGATTTCATGTGTAAACTAACTTTTGACCGCAGCCGTACGCATAAAGTGGCTCCCCCTGGCTAATTTCGTGTGTGTGTGTGTGTGTGTGTGTGTGTGTGTGTGTGTGTGTGTGTGTGTGTGTGTGTGTGTGTGTGTGTGTGTGTGTGTGTGCGGGGACTAGAACGCCAGGAATGCGACACACATATTTGCGGCGACGTAAGAAGAGTGGATTGACAAGGGGAGAGAGAGAGAGAGAGAGAGATGTGTGTGTGTGTGTGTGTGTGTACTCAAATCAACCACCTCCCATGTAAACACACAATTTTCCCTTCCATACACATAATTAAGCTAGATTATCACTCTAATTACTTTTTAATGACTATGATTATGGTTACTTCATCATCATCACCTCCACCACCATCATCACCATCACCACCACCACAACCATCACCATCACCACCACCACAACCATCACCATCACCACCACCACAACCACCACCAATATCATCATTACCACCACCACCATCAACACCACCACTACCATCATCAATTTACTTCCATTATTATACAAGGGAAAGAGTGTTATTGTGCTTATTGTCCCTTGTTCATCTCGGCGTGAACAACAAGGTGGACTGCAGAACAAGGGGCCACTCTACACGGGTGCTCCCAGAGATCCTTTATTATGCTGAGGGTTTGTGTGTGTTTTGTATGTGATGAAATGAGTGTGTTGTGGTGGTGTGTGTGATAGTAAGGTGCATGTGCCGAATGAGTGTGTTGTGTGATGGTGAGGAGGTGTAGTGTGTTGTGGTGCAGTGGTGATGTGGTGAATGAGTGTGTTGTGGTGTGATGGTGATGTGGTGAATGAGTGTGTTGTGGTGTGATAATGTGGTGAATGAGTCTGCTGTGGTGGTGTAATTTATGTTGGTAGTGAAAAAAAGATGAAGGTCATACCGTTGCTTGAATAGGTAAATGGGATACAGAAATGGGAAATAAAAAAAATATACGTAGAATTACCATCACCATCATGATCACAAACACCTATTATACAAAGGGTCACACACACACACACACACACACACACACACACACTCAAGCCTCAGACACACGTATGAGATGACCTGGTAATGAGTTACTATATCATTATACGCACCGAAACAATTGGAATTTCAAGACCTTGTCGAAGAGAAGAGAAGCAGAAGAGGAGAGACGAGGAGAGGAGAGGAGAGGAGAGGAGAGAAACGAAGAAAAAATGGAGAGGAGAGAAAAGGAGAGGAAAAGACGAGAGACGGGAAAAGGAGAATGAAAAATATAAAGAAAAAAGGGCGCCTTAAGGAGGTAAAGGAATGAAGTAGAAGAGAGGGAGGGGAGGGGAGAAAAGGGCAGGGGGAGGGACTTGGGTGGGGAGCTGGGGAGGGGAGGAAGATGCTGAGCTTTCCCTAGAACTTCCACTCCCTCCCCCTTACCTCCCCCTCAGAACCGGTCCCCACTACCTTGTTCTCCTGCCTTAATTCCCGGAACTTTTCTCTTTTCCGTGTCACTCTGTCTCTGCCTAACCTTGTCTGTTTTGCCTCTCTATGATTTGGGATTCCCTCTCTCTCTCTCTCTCTCTCTCTCTCCCTGTCTCTACGTCATTATCTGTCATTCTCTGCCTCATTCTTCTCTCTTCTTGTTTTTGGCTAACTCTCTCTCTCTCTGTCTCTGCTTTAAATCCCTCACTAGTTCTTACTACTGATACGAAGAGCAGAATTTCGGCCCAAACTCTAGTCAAACACACACACACAAATAATACACCGAGGAAAACACGAACAATGAGCCCACATACAAACACACCAACAAACAGCCACACAAACAAGAGAACACACACACACACACACACACACACTCTCTCTCTCTCTTTCAATACCCTAGAAACGTGGGTACGCGAATCACAAACCACCTCTATATATGGAAGTCGGCAGGGCACCAGACATGAGTACCCTTAGCCAGGTCACGCGGGGTCACCGGGGTCACTGGGAGGGGGGGGTCACTGGAAGAGGGGGGTCACTGGGTATCTACGAGGTGTTTTTCTTTTCTTTTTTTTTACCTTAGCACCAAGAAGCGTCTGACCCACCTTTTTTAACGCTGGGAAGAAGAACCCAAGGCCACAAGCAAGCAAGATTGGACATAAATCCACTGAGGTATTTCACTAAAGCTACAGCCAGGCGATTTAATTCAGGTGAAAAAAATCCCTGTATACTATTAAATCCTAACCCTATTTAGCCCTTTAGAAGATTTTTTGTTCAGGTGAGGAAAATCCCGCCCCTTTATGAGTCAAATCCTAACCACACTAATACTTTACAAAATTGGTACGGTACTCAGTATCTAAATTCTTGCTACCTACAGACTTATTTCCTACAGCTGAGGGAAAAACAACCCCTAGAAATACATCTATGTTATAACAGTAGCCGCGCGCGCGCGCGCGCGCGTGTGTGTGTGTGTGTGTGTTTTAGGCAGCCGAAACTACACATTCAAATCGCACCAAAACGGCACAAAAATAAAAAAAAATTCGCTGATGTGAAAAAACTTGGTCCCATCACGATTGAAAAACTTTAACTATATTAAATGAGCGATCAAATTTTGACCAAAAAACGCCGCTCCCGGCGCCCGGTCGGTTGCCGTGGCCGAGTGGTTAATATCTCGGACTTGCGTGTGGACAACTTGGGTGGGCCAAATAACACGATCAATTGGTTAGCTGCAAAAAATCCAAGTGACAACGTTAGACTAGAACAGCACATAAACGGACCATCATGGGCCCTTCGATGTCGCCTTGACGGCCGATAGTGACAACGTTAGACTAGAACACCACATAAACGTGACTCGGATTACCTGAAATGATCGCAACGCGCCCGCGAAGCGCGAGGAAACGAGTGAGGAGCACGAGGAAACGAGTGCGAAGCACGAGAAAGCGAGCGCGCAGCGCGAAAGCCCTCCGCAGGAGCAAGTGCGAGAGGGCCCGAAGGGCCCACGAGCACTTGTATATGCTAAATAAGATCAAGCGGAAGCAACACTAACATTAAAAAAGAGGCCATTCTCCTTAAACGATAAATGTAAACAATAAATAATAAAGACTTCATTAAATTATTCTGCAGGTGTCTAATACGTATGATTATGACCTTATTAGTAAAGAATTAATGACCCAGACTGTACATTCCGTCACACTAGTACGCCACTCACTCATTCCTGGCATCCCACCTGAGCCCAGCAACAAGGATGAAGTGTGAATGAGTCATGCTGAAGTCTTGAGGCAAGCTATAAAAGTGTGAAAGAGTCATTCTGGCCCTGGATTCAAGAAGATACGGCAATTCTATGTCGTAGGTCAGATTAGAAGTAGTAGTAGTAGTAGTAGTAGTAGTAGTAGTAGTGGTGGTGGCAGTGGTAGTAGTAGTAATGGTAGTAGTACGATGAAGCAAGGAACATAGGATGGTTCTACACTGCCTTCCCTCCCCCCCCTCTCTCTCTCTCTCTCTTTCACACACACACACACACACACACACACACACACACACACACACATTAACCTCCCCCCCCCAGCACGAACAATGGGTGCACCTCCATTTCACCAGGTCGGTACGTTAAACAAAAGCAGTTCACCTACAACACACCTGACGACCCAATTTTTCTTAAACAAACCAGAGAATCAAGTCAAGTTATGCAGTCACCTCTCATTAATTCACACACACACACACACACACACACACATTCATATCTTTACATACCAACACACCTCCCCCCCCTCTCTCTCTCTCTCTCACACACACACACACACACACACACACACACACACACACACACACACACACACACAACGTCCTTACACCATCATCACACCTCCCCCTCCCTCCCATCTGTGTGTGTGTGTGTGTGTGTGTGTGTGTGTGTGTGTGCCTGTCTGTCTGTCTCTCTCTCTCTCAGGTAACAAATCCACAAAGGTATCATTATCAGTCACAAAAAAAAAAAAAAGTAATCCCAGCATCGCAATAAGAATCACAAGCAGGTAATCCAGGTAAAATTAGGTAATGAATCCACAAAGGTAACTCAATAGGCAAACAGGTAAAAGAGGTAACAGCATCTCAGGCAGGTAACTCATTAAGATAACCAGGTAAAACAGGTAACTCATTAGGTAACCAGGTAACTTCCTTTATCAGTCTGGGCACGCGGAAGGGAGACGGAGAGCGCGAACGAGAGAGTGGATAGCCGTGAACTTGAACTGGGTAGGCAGGCAGGCAGGTAGGCAGATAGGTAGGTAGGTAGGTTGGCACTATGGGGTCGCCTAGTGCCCTGGTTAAGCTCCTCTCAGTCCTCACAACCACCTATCCTCCACCCTCACAATCACGTCTATCCAGTCCTCACAACCACATGTCCTCCATCCTCACAATCACGTCTATCCAGTCCTCACAATCACATATCCTCCATCCTCACAATCACGTCTACCCAGTCCTCACAATCACCTCTAATCACGCCAATCTCCACAATCCCAGTAAAGGTATCTGAGCAGTATCTTTCCGTATCTTTGGTCATTGATTCTGGCACCTTCATCGGACCCAAAGGCAACACAATTACACAATCCTTCATCGCCAACGTATAAATAGTTTACAATCATCCCGCAAATCGAGTCTGTTAAGAGATAAGGGTTCATTATCTCGCCATGAACTTGAACTGGGCAGGTAGGTGAGTAGGTAAGTTGGTAGGTAGGCAGGTAAGTAGGTAGGCAAGTGGGCAGGTAGGCACTGTGGGGTCGCCTCGTGCCCTATAAACGCTCTCTCCATCACTGTGCCAAGCTGTACCCACGAAAACTCTGCCCAGCCCTTACAACCACATCCAGAGTCAGGCACTTATCTTCCCTCCACAACCACACAGATCAGGTCACTAGGTAGGACTGTACTGGCATTTTGAGGTCATTTCAGAAACAAGAGGTCAGTAATTTGGGGTAGCAATGACTGACCCAAACTTCAGCTCCTCTTCAGGCAATTTAAGGAACCTATATCATCACAATCACTCTCCACTCATCTCCACTTCCCCCCCCCCCCAGTTCGCGTGTGTGACTGGTAGTGGTCGTGTCACCAATCAGAAGTAAGACAAGGGATTAGGACAGCTTCACAGGACCTTATTTAGACGGTCACATAGAGGGTAGTCCAAATATTGCACTCTTCTACCTTGCGTACTGCGGCGACGGCGTAACTGGTGTAAGGAGTGTTGATGTTTTAGTTGTGAAATTGCAATCAAAGGACGCAAATAGTAGTAGTGGTAGTAGTTTAGTAGTATAGTAGTAGCAGTTGTAGTCGTACGGTAGTAGCAGTAGTAGTAGGCTAATAGTAGTAGCAGCAGTTGTAGTCGTAGGGTAGTAGTGGTAGTAGTAGCAGTAGTAGTAGTAGTAGTAGTAGTAGTAGTAGTAGTAGTAGTAATAATAATAATAATAATAATAATAATAATAATAATGATAAATAATCAGACATTACAATACACGATGCAGGACAGACACTGGTAATGCTAAGGATGCTCCCTAACACCACTTCCTTAGCGATTTATTTTTGGGTATAGGCGGTTGATATCCCCTTCTACGTTATTTTTTTAAGAGTATGGCGATGCTTGAAGGATTTATATATAACAGAATAGGACAGTAAGATGTAATAAGCAAAACAAATCGCTTAAGAAAAGGTGTCAGCGTTATTTATACAAAGTATGGAGATGTTTGAATGATTTATGCAACACAGAATAAGACAGTAAGGTGTTATAAGCAAAACAAATCGCTTAGGAAATGGTGTTAGGGAACTTCCTTAAGACGAGAATACGGGCATGAAGTAGGTCACGGTTCTAAGCATCCCTCTATGACCTTAACGCATTACAAGCACAGAGTTATTTTATTTGGGAACTTCATTACGACCCATCCGTCCAGCCTCACTTTATTTCACTCAGTTCCACTCTATTTTACTTGGCTTTATTGAATAGTTAGGATATTTCACTCAGCATCACACCCTCCCCCATTTCACAGCCTTTGGTTCCTTCTTCCTAGCATTGAAAAAAAAAAAAAAAGTTTCAGATTTCAGGGTAGGTTATTGATGTGGATAGTTCTAGAAGACACCAATGCAATCACAGTTATTTATTTTTATTTTTTCTTTGGGGGGGGAATTAAAAGATATACGGTAGTCATTTTTCCCCAATACCTTGTTAGTGTTGGTTATTGATGTGGAGAGTGATAATAGACATCAATGCAATCACGGTTATTTTTTGAGGGGGTAATAACAAGATATAGTAACTCTCCCACATGCCTGGTTAGTGTGGTTATTGATTTTTTTTTTTTAAGCATACAAAATCGGGTTATTGATCTGGCTACCCTGAATATACCACAACAATCTAGTCAATTAATACTCTTCCTACCACAATAATCCAGTCAAATAATCCTCTTCCTACCACAGTAATCCAGTCCCATACTCCTCTCCCTATCACAGTAATCCAGTCACTGAATCCTCTTCCTACCACAGTAATCCAGTCCCATAATCTTCTTCCTGCCACAATAATCCAGTCACACACTCCTCTTCCTACCACAATAATCCAGTTACACACTCCTCTTCCCACCACAATAATCCAGCCAAATAATCCTCTTCCCACCACAATAATCCAGCCAAATAATCCTCTTCCCACCACAATAATCCAGTCACCTAATCCTCTTCCCACCACAATAATCCAGCCACATAATCCATTCCCAACCACAACAATCCAGTCACATAATCTTCTTCCTACCACAATAATCCAGTCACTTTATCCTCTTCCTACCACAATAATCCAGTCACTTTATCCTCTTCCTACCACAATAATCCAGTCACTTTATCCTCTTCCTACCACAATAATCCAGTCACTTTATCCTCTTCCTACCACAATAATCCAGTCACATGCTCCTCTTCCCACCACAATATTCCAGCCACATAATTCTTTTCCTACCACAATCTCCAGCATCACCATCGTCACAGCCACACTTATATCCACTTAGGTAAGGCGATTGTGTCTGTCTGTTTCAGCCTCTTACAATAGGTCACTAGTTAAAGTATTTCCAACATATCTTTATAAAACACAATCACAATTATTTTCCACGTGTTTTATCGTCACAATTATTCTCAAATCCAGGTAGTTCAGGTGATCTTTAAGGGTTGTTTCTGCATCCAATTAGAGGTCACTGATTTTGGCACATAAAATCACCATTTCGACATAATCCATAAACAATCACTTACAGGAACAATCACAAGAATTAGTTATCATTCTTTTCCCCTTAATTCACATATGCTAAGTTTTAAGGTATATTTCTATTCAGTTTCTTTAAGTAGGTCATTTAGGTACTCATGACACACTTAAAATATAGGAACAAACACTTAAAATAATAATTCCTTTAAGCGCCGGAACGTAAATGGGATATACCGTCACTGATTCCCGCCGGTACTGTGGATGACGAGAGAGCACGTGAAAGAGCGCGTGTGTGAGAGAGCGCACACGTGTTTCTACTGCGCGTGCTCCGGGCAAAGGCTGTGGGGAGACTGAGGAATGGAAGAAGCAGAGTCGACGCCGCTACGGTCCCCCCCCCTCCCTCTCTCTCTCTCTCTCTGCCGGTTCGGTGAGAGTTGGCCCCCGGCTCCATCGACATTCGGCCCGACCTCTTCTCTTCCTCCCTCCCTCCCTGTTTCTCTCCCCCCTCCACCCCTTTCCTCCCTCCCCCTCCTCCTCCTCTTCTCTCTAGCACTCCTTGCTTTAACATGCTTTATTTCATGCTATCACTTTTTCCTCTCTCTCTCTCTCTCTCTCTCCATTTTATCATTTGTCACCAATGTCACCCCTATCATACCATTTCCTTTCTTTTACTATCTATCTACCTACACATCTATCTATCTACCTACACATCTATCTATCTATCTATCTACAAGTTTTTCACTTGCATCTCTCATATTCTTTATCACCATTCCGCTAACACCACCACCGACTTCACCACATCCCCTACCACTCACCACTATTTCCCTTCCTTTCCATTCACCACTACTACCCTCCCCTTCCATTCACCACTACTACTTCCTTTCTATTCACCACTACCCTCGTCCATCACCGTCCACTGTCACCACTAGCACCAGTATAATTCATCACCATCATCACTACTACATCTTCCATCACCACCACCATCAGAACCATCCATCTTCACCACCACCACCACCACCACCAACCCTCTTCACCATCACAGTCTACTACCACAGTACATCATCCTATCATCACTCCACATCATCTTCACCACCAGCATCACTTTACATCACACTCACCACCACACTATCATGACCATCACCATCCACCATCAGCATTATCCGCACATTATGCAGTTCTGTCTACTTCATTCGTCCTTATCATTCTTTTCTGTGTCTGCCCTCCTCTCTTCCTATCTCACCCATCCTTCCTGTCATTTTTTATTACTCTTCTTTTCACTCCAGGCAGCTCTACATCAAGTGACAAGCTAAATGGTTTCCTGTAACCCAAAAAGGAATTTACGAAGCTGGGTGGTAACCATACAACCAAATAACGGGGTGATGTTGAGTTTACTATAGTGTTCCTGTTAACTGGAGGAGACAATTGCGGCGTCCATCCAAGACCAAACTTTCACACTAATCCCTGCGCCTCGCTGTGGTGAGGCACTGTCTGCCGCAAGGGAACACTCCGATGGTTCTGTACGAGCGATTTCTTGTCCTACATCATTTCCATTCTCCACCACCACCACTATATTATCTCCAGTCCCCCCCACCACCACCACCATCACCACCACCATCATCACCACCACCACCACCACCCTACATCTCCATTCCCCACCACCACCACCCTACATCATCTCCAGTCTCCACCACCACCACCACTCTTCATCATCATTCCCCACCACAACCACACACCACTACCCCAGCCGCTAAAAAGGCCATAAAAAGAGAGCGAGAAAGGTCAGTAAAGAGGGATGCCTAGTAACGTATGTATGCCGCCCTGTTCTTCTTACTCTTTATGGGCACACACACACACACACACACACACACACACACACACACACACACACACACACACACACACACACACACACACTCTTTTTTCTCGCCTAATCAACCAATCGAAGACACACACACACACACACACACACACACTTTTTTCTCGCCTAATCAACCAATCGAAGACACACACACACACACACACACACACACACACACACAAAACACTTTTTCTCGCCTAATCAACCAATCGAAGACACACACACACAAACACACTTTTCCGCCTAATCAACCAACCGGACACACACACACACACACACACACACACACACACACACGCCGTAACACCTTTTCCTAGGCGATTTATTATATTACACCTTACAGTCCTGTTCTGTTCTATAATTCCTTCTAACATCGCCATAATCTCAAAAAAAAAAAAAAAGTACAAAAGGATATTAACCAACCATATCCAAAAATAAATCGCTAAGGAAGAGTTGTTACGAAGCTTTCTTTACTACAACTACCCGGTACTTTATTTTACTCCTGGTATGAAATCAAATAGTTTAACTCAGACTAAGAACCCCCCCCCCTCCGATTTCCAGACCCCCCTAGATTTCCAGACGACCCCCCCTAGATTTCCAGACGACCCCCCCTAGATTTCCAGACGACCTCCCCCTAGATTTCCAGACGATCCCTCCCTTGATTTCCAGACGATCCCCCCCCTTGATTTCCAGACGATCCCCCCCTTGATTTCCAGACAACCCCCCCTACATTTCCAGACCCTCCTAGATTTCCAGACAACCCCCCCTACATTTCCAGACCCTCCTAGATTTCCAGACAACCCCCCCTACATTTCCAGACCCTCCTAGATTTCCAGACAACCCCCCCTACATTTCCAGACCCTCCTAGATTTCCAGACAACCCCCCCTACATTTCCAGACAACCCCCCCTACATTTCCAGACGACCCCCCCCACATTTCCAGACGATCCCCCCCTACATCTCCAGACTCCCCTCCAAATTTCCACCCCCCCCACATTTCCAGACCACCCTAGATTTCCAGACCCCCCTACAGTTCCAGACGAACCCCCCTAAATTTCCAGATGACTCCCCCTACATTTCCAGACGACCCACCCTACATTTCCAGACAACCCCCCTAATTTCCAGATCCACCCTAGATTTCCAGACGACCCTCCACCTACGTTTCCAGAAGACCCCCCCCCACTAGATTTCCAAGCCCCCCCTAGACATCCGCATTAATTGATTCAGCTCTTGGAAGATCTGTGTGGTAAGGAAGTCAATAAAGCCTACTGTACATCTAACCCCTCTAGTTAAGAAGTCTCCAAAATGAATAAAAATCTATCTATCTATCTACAGCCCGACGCCCTAATCCACTAAAGGGTGGCCGCTGACAAAACGCCTCCAAGTCGCTCTGTCACCCACCATCTCACTGCCCTCCTCCAAACTCATTCCCCCCTCCTTCATATACCTCTCAACTCCATCCCTCCACCTCATTAAAGCCGCCATAGGATAACAAAACCCAAACG
Organism: Coenobita brevimanus; assembly: GCF_032717465.1. Taxonomy (NCBI): domain Eukaryota; kingdom Metazoa; phylum Arthropoda; class Malacostraca; order Decapoda; family Coenobitidae; genus Coenobita; species Coenobita brevimanus. The sequence continues at coordinate 36,909,004 of NC_136957.1, read as the reverse complement.
AGAATTAACCCCAGTAAAGTTACGTAGCAAATTAACCTCAGTAAATTAACCTCATCTCGAAGGAAATTAACCTCAGTGAAGTAATTAACCAACCAATTAACCTCATCTCGAGGGAAATTAACCTCAGTGAAGTAATTAACCAACCAATTAACCTCATCTCGAAGGAAATTAACCTCAGTGAAGTAATTAACCGGCCAATTAACCTCATCTCCAAGCAAATTAACCTCAGTGCAGTAATTAACCAGCCAATTAACCTCAGCGAAGTAATTAACCCGCCAATTAACCTTATTTCGAAGCAAATTAACCTCAATGAAGTAATTTACCAGCCAATTAAGCTCATCTCGACCTACTAATCACCCTCAGCCACAACAACGTAATTACCTTGGATTATATTTGCTTTTGTAAATACACGGACGTCGGCAGCGCACACAATTACCAACCTAACGAGCGAAGCAGGTGGTTAGGAAGTGAAGGACTGGTCATGGAATCTGCCCTGACGTTTAGAGAGCCGAGGTGTGAGGTTTGGAAAAGGAAGTGTAAATCTGGGAGAGGCAGGAGGGATTTTAAGACCGTGTGATTGTTTTCGGCTAATTATGATTCTTGCTTCAGTGCCCACAGTACTTAGGCCTCACACACACACACACACACACACACACACACACACACACACACACACACACACACACACCACTCCTCCCCTATACACACACTTCGGGCAAAACACAACACCCATCTTCACTTCACGAGCGTAGGAGTAAAAAAGAAAAAAGAAAAAAATCCACCCACTGAAGACGTAAACCAAAATCAACTACTACTCGGCTACCCACTCGGCCTGAGATGCCTCGCAAAACAGCCCTTCCATGTCCTGTCCCAAAATACCAGACAATACCAGAATACCAGGCCCGGGCAGAATTCCACTCGTCATACCAGCACTGATATATACTCAGCCTCTGGAATTCATGGAGTGTTTCTTACGTAATGGTTTATATCAGAGAGATGGTTGGGAATTTTTTGCTGACAGATTTAGTTCTTCGTAGTCTAGTTTTCTTTCTTACGTAATGGTTTAAATCTGAGGCTTGGTTGAGAGTTCTTGCTCATATAATACCACTTGCGGGTTAGCATATTAAAGGTCGAGACTGAGTAACATAGTCCCGGGACCAGCTGCTCCTAATGACGCAAAAACAAAAAAAAATATTCTTTACACACACACACCAAAAAAAAAAACTAGGATCCTGCATATATATTTATATATATATATATATATATATATATATATATATCTATCTCTATATATATTTATAATATATATATATATATATATAGATAGATAGATAGATAGATAGATATAAACTGTATATATGCAGGATCCTAGTTTTTTTGTGTGTAAAGAATATATATATATATATAATATGTTTTTACATGCATCCCTACTCACTATAAATGTATCTCTCTTGGGAGAGACGACTGACAGTAAAAAACAATTAATGCACCTTCTTCGTGCAAGCACAAGATGTATTAATTATTACTATTTGTTCTTTATGCATGGGAATTACTGGGGAATTATAGCTTTTTTAGTCAGTGTCTGCCATTTTCTCATTTCTGGGTCAGCTTTATATAGCTATCTTCATTATCTTCTTGTTTCTCGGTAATCTTCATGTTTCTCCATTATTTTCTCTCTCTCTCTCTCTCTCTCTCTCTCTCTCTCTCTCTCTCACACACACACACACACACACACACACACACACATACGTCTTCAGGGTCGACTGCACAAACATGAACACCGGCTTTAATTCTACTCTTAATATCCAACCCAAAAAGGAAACTCACAAACTGGATCCTCTCTCTCTCTCTCCCCCTTGCTTATTATTAATTTGCTTTTAATTTTGTTGGCCTAATTTTTTCCTCTGGTGATTTATTTCTGCTTCCAGTATTTATGAGGCTATTATTATTATTACTATTATTATTATTATTATTATTATTATTATTATTATTATTACCGGGTTACTATCAATAATAATGCCACAATCAAAATAATAATGGTGATAACTACTACTACTACTTCTACTAATAATAATAATAATAAAAAAATAATAATAATAATAAATCACCATCATCATTATGTTATCATCAATACTATCATCATCATCATTAATAGGATTACCCTATCATCAACACCACCACCACCATCATCATCATCATCACCTCTACCACAACCAATTCTACACGCAGGCAGCCTTCTTCACTCAGACCTTTAGGCTCCTGGGTGGCTTAGTGGAAAAGAATTGGGCCCGTATTCCCGTCGGTTAAGGGAGCTCCCTAACACCTTTACCTAACCGATTCATTTTGCTTATTACACCTTACCGTCCTGTGCTAAATAATTCTAACATCGCCATACTCTCTAACGCTTTCTATCACATCGACGTAATGGTTCCAATCCCCAAAGAGGAATCTGTACTATATGTGTTCCCAGAGACGTAGCGTGCTCTCCTAACCCTAAATACTCCGAACACTAGCCTTGCCTCGGGTTCCTACGCCTTGAGGGAAATTTCATGGGACGGTCGATTGTAGGTACCGACTTTATGAAAATAACTGGGGGTGTTCTTGTTTAGGTCTGCCCCTCGTTATGTAGAGAGAGAGAGAGAGAGAGAGAGACAGAGAGAGAGAGAGAGAGAGAGAGAGAGAGAGAGAGACGCACGATATACAGTATATGTCCGGGAAGCGAGATATACAATTATGGCAGATAGACTCAATGTCCGGGAATAGACAGATAGATATGTGTAGCATACATACATGGATGGATGGAAGGACAGACTAATACAGGTAGACCAAAGAAGAATAAGAGGGTATACCAATAAACCAATGGACAGATGATACAAAAATAAATACTACCTAAATACAGTGTGAAGAATGTAGTTTTTCCTCTCTCTCTCTCTCTCTCTCTCTCTCTCTCTCTCTCTCACACACACACACACACACACACACACACACACACACACACACACACAAACCTGTCAAAATCCACCAAAATCTGACTAAGCTCACCATTAATACCCTGGAGTGTAAAAGGACTACTGACTGTAACTGTACACCTTTACATCACGTCCCTCCAATACGATAAATAACGAGATGGTGAACAATGATTTCTGAAACTAAGTACTGCGACCTTCAGAACCCAACAAACTTCCCAGAATATTGTGCAAGAGTTTCATTATAATTCGACTAATAGTGGGTCGATATTACTGCCTGGAAATGTACCTATGAAAGTACAAGAAGCCTTTTTAATTACATACATCAATTTCACATAAAAAAAAAGGTAAAATATTGGCAAGGAAGAGATGTTAGAGAGAACACTGCAAAAAAGGGGTTCTATCTATCCATCTATGGCCAGACGCCTTAATCCCGTAAGGGCTGGCCATAAACAAATCGCCTCCATGTCGCTCCGTCCCCTGCCAATTCACGGGTTAATAGAGGTAAATACCTAGGTCTCTTCACTACGGGACATCCTTCCTCAGACGGCATAGCGAGGCTGTAGCAAGAAAAACTTATTGAATACTGATTGACTGATTGAATATAATTAACATCTGGCGGCGCAACTGATAGGGTATAGCAAGAAAAAAATACACATGACGTCACCGCTGTCATGGGGGGAGGGGGGATTAGGGAAGAACAGGAAGAGACTACCTTATTTTCAGAGACCTGCGGCGGAACTATTGCAGCCAAATTTTAAGGTTTCTCTCTTTGGAAATCATACAATGTGTGTGTGTGTGTGTGTGTGTGTGTGTGTGTGTGTGTGTGTGTGTGTTTTAATAATAAAGCCATACAACAAAGCGTAACACTGAAGATAATATTCTGGATAAACACTGTCCATCACATTGAAATACAATATTGAAATACATATGTTAAATGTTAGAGACCCATTAGCTGACGGAACATTTGACTCGATAATTCAACTCAAATTTCCAAGCTGAGCAACTTTCCATTTCATAATAAAATCACTCACAGCTCTACAAGAACAGATACTCGAACTTTCCTCAAAAAAAAAAGAAAAATACATAAATAAAATGCCCCAGGTGTACCACTTATACACCTGTCGCCTTTACATCACGTAAAAATAAGAAAATAATAATTACACCAATGATTTCAACGCCTGAGAAGTAATATAAGAAAGAAATTACGTCGGTGATTTCAACGCCTGCGTCTTCGTAATATAATGAACACGAAAATAACAAGAAATTGCATCAGTGATTTCAACGCCTGACAGGTTGCAATCCTAACCTTACTAAAAAAAAATAAATAAATAAATAAATAAATGAATAAAAATAAAAAGTCGATTGTAAACACCACAGTACAACGATTTCTTGATAATTTCTTTTTATCTTTTGATGATTTTATTCAGTACTGGAAAAAAAAAAATGTCCTACCTTCAGCCAATTTTCATCAATATAGGAAAAAAAAAAAAAACATTCCATCTACCCCTCCCCCTCCGTTCGAAAAAACAAAAAAAAAATAATAAAATCGCCCGGTGAGAATAATAATAATAATAATAATAATGATAGTAGTAGTAGTAGTAAATAAAATAATAATAATAATAATAATAATAATAACGTCACTGCACCCTCAATAATAATAACGGTCTTTACTCTTACTCATGTCTTCCTAGAGCTCAATTCTGTCTACTGCCTAACGCCGGATCTTGTGAGGGGCGGCCTCGACAAGTAAGGTCTCTAGTCATTTCCGTCCCTACTCAGTAACAACTCTTCTGACAACTATGATTCATCCGAACTTTCTTCAGTGCTAATCTATCTATCTATCTATCTATGTATCTATTTATGTCTGTCTAAACTTTCTTCACTGCTTACCCCCCCCCTCTCTCTCTTTAAATTTTCCTCACTGCTTTCCTGTCCCACGTCTATCTATCCATCTATGTCTTCAATGTCTGCCTCTATCTATCTACCTTAACTGCCTGACGCCTATTCCAGTGAGGGGCTGGTAAAAAAAAAAAATGTCCTCCAGGCCACTGAGATCCAAAAAATCCCTACTCAATAAAGATCCTTCCTCCTATACGTCTTTATAATGTATTTCGTAACTCCATTAGCTACAGTATCTTACCATTCTCTCTCTCTCTCTCTCTAGCAGTGAAAGCCAAGCAACCCTGGAGCAACCAGTCAAACCCTCTGGGATATTAGTCTAAAGAGGTTTCAAGGAGAGAGAAGAGAGCGAAGAGAGAGAGGAAGAAGAGAGAAGACAGCGGAGAGAGAGGAAGAAGAGAGAAGACAGCGGAGAGAGAGGAAGAAGAGAGAAGACAGCGGAGAGAGAGGAAGAAGAGAGAAGACAGCGGAGAGAGAGGAAGAAGAGAGAAGACAGCGGAGAGAGAGGAAGAAGAGAGAAGAAAAACAGGAGAGGACTAGAAAACAGAAGAACAGGAGAGAAAAAGAGAATATATGAAAAAGGAAAGAGAAAAGAGAAGAATGGAAGAGAGGAACAGAAGAGAAACGAGAAAAACAAGAGAAGAAAAGGGAAGATATGTGAAGAACAGAAGAGAAGAGATGAAGAAAAGAGAAGAACTGAAAAGAGAGACGAACAGAAGGGAAACAATAACATACGAAAAGAGGAAGAGAAGAACAAAGAAGAGAAAAAAGAACAGAAGAACAGAAAGAAAAAGAAGAACAGGGAGGAAAACAGGAGTACAAGACCAGAAAAAATAAAGAGAAAAAAGGTACATAAATACAAACTACACAGATCATAAGGTCCTTTCTAGGTGCTAAAGGCTTGAATTAAATATACAGACTTATTAATGTGGCAAATAGTCTAACTTGACTTAGAGAGAGAGAGAGAGAGAGAGAGAGAGAGAGAGAGAGATTAATGTACCTAATATTCTAACCTGGATTTAAAAATGAGAGAGAGAGAGAGAGAGAGAGAGAGAGAGAGAGAGAGAGAGAGAGAGAGAGAGAGCAGTACATTACTCAGGCACTTTCTCCCCCGAGGCCACTTTGGAGGGAGGAATGTTTAGAGTTTTTTTACCTCCATCTCTCCACGGACACCTCTTCTCTCTCTCTCTCTCACACACACACACACACACACACACACACACACACACACACACACACACACACACACACACACACACTCACTCCATTTCTTAGCATTAACGTCAACTCTCTTTTCTCTACAACTATATATATCTGACAAATCCACAACTCTAGATAGTTCCTTGCAACAACAATACAACAACAACGACAAAAACAACAGCTACACTTCATCAAACCAATATCGACCTTACGACCGAAGAAATCATCATCATCATCATCATCATCACCACCAACAACAACAACCACATCAATACCTACACTTTAATATCACTTCCATCTGTCAAATATTTTCACCACAATCACGCTTTTTCTTTACTATGCTATGGTTACCACCCGACGAGATTGGTAAGTTCGAAAACCCTCGTACTGAAGGGGTCTGACACCATCTTAACCCTCTCAGTACCACGTCTTCTCTAGTTTTATTCTTGCTAATTCCAATCTTCATAAATTAAGAAGACACGCATTATTAGAGAATTTCAACCTTACGACCACTTTCATTAAGGGCGAAATTACGCATCAAAACAATAGCAGATTTATCGATAATTTCAACCTTACGACCAGTTACATTAAGGGCGAAATTACGCATCAAAACAATAGCAGATTTGTCGAGAATTTCAGCCTTACGACCAGTTACATTTAGGGCGAAATTACGAATCAAAACAATAGCAGGTTTATCGAGAATTTCAACCTTACGACCATTTTCATTAAGGGCGAAAATCCGCATCTAAATATAAGCTTCATGGACTTTCAGACAATTGCCTCGATTTACGAATATGGCTGTCATCACTACCTACCTTCGCCATAATAACAAAACCACTATTTTTATTTTTATCGTCTTTATTTTACTGTTCCTTTATTTTCTACTTTTTTTTTCAGCAGCTGATGTCGAGAATTCCAAATGTTCAATGATAAAGATGATAATGATGATAATGATAAAGATGATGATGATGATGATGATGATGATGATGATGATGATGGTGATGACAATGATGATAATGATATTTCTCCCAGTCTTCATTGCTTCCTTGCCCTCGTTTCAAGCTGCACCTCAACCTCTATATCAACCTCTCCCATTCCCTAATACTTCACCCTCCAACCTCACACTCTACATGGATCTTATACTTCAAACCTTCAACCCATTTCAACCTCCAACCCAACCCAGCATCCTCTCCTTCCTTCTTGGCATCTCACACTCCAATCTCACTCACTCCTTACCAACCAAAATCACACATTCCCCTCTTCCCTACCCATCCCACCCTCCCATCCTTCATCTATCCCTCCCTCTCATTCTCATCTACCCCACCCACCAATTCATCCCTCATCTACCTCACCCTCTCATCCCTCATCTACCCCACCCTCTCATCCCTCATCTACCCCACTCTCTCATCCTTCATCCCTTTCCCTCTTCTCACGTCCTCTTCCTCGCCCCAACACCCCATCCCCCAATCTCCCCGCCTCTCAACCTCATTCTTTCATCCTCTCCCCATTCTCCTCTCTTCCAACACCCCACTCATTCTCCCCAACCCCTTTTCCCTAACCCCAACCTTTCTCCACCTCACAGAGTCCTGTTATACCTCAAAAACTAGTCTACCTGTCCACCCATCTGTCTACCTGTGTCTGTCTGTCTGTCTGTCTGCCCGTCTGTAAGTCTGTCTATGTCTGCCTTGTCTTTCTGTCTGTCTGTCTCTGTCCCAGTCCTGTCTGTTGTGTCTGTCTGTCTGTCTGTCTGTCTGCCTGCCTATCTGTCCCCCAGCCTGCCTGTCTGTCATTCAATGTGCCTGGCTTTCTCCTCTTCACTCTGAGCAATTCTATTTCCCTCTCCATCTCACTGCATTTCACTTCCTCCTCAGTCACCCCTCCTGCCACACTTCTCCAGGCTACTTTTCCCATTCCCCACGCTTCACGATGAATACTGCAATGTGTTTCGGGGTTGCATAGATCACGCAGACCTTATTCACTAAGGGAGATGCGTACAAGAACCAACCTGCCATTTGATGTTATCCTCTCTTCCTAAGATTTTATGATCCCTTTGAGGTGGTCCAGTCTTAATAACAGAAGGATTCATACACTCAACGCTCAAGCATATGAAGGGATGGTACAGCAAAAGGGTCTCTCTTTAATCCTCCAATTTTCAAGTGATATGTAGTACAGGAAAATAAAGGGAAGGGGA
>NC_136957.1:36858245-36893245 GCF_032717465.1 Coenobita brevimanus | reverse complement strand
GAAGGTAACCTCAGATGAATCTTACACACACACACACACACACACACACACACACACACACACACACACACACACAATCAATTTATTATAGCTATTTATGACGTCTTTATACTGTATATGAAGTTTATTATAATTCTCTCCGACAAGGAATGTTTTTACCACTGTTCGTTTGTCTGTTTGTCTGTTAGCAGGATTACTCAAAAACTAACAGAGAGATGTGGACCAAAGTTTGTGGGTAGATAGCCCATGTCCCAGGGAACAAGCGATTAACTTTTGGGACCGAATCAGATCGTATTACAGAGTCTGGATCCGAAAACACTTTTTGCGAAAACCTAATCAATGATGAGAAACCCTAACCCATTATGAAGGGTGGTTTGGAAATCACGTTGCCTTTGTCGGAGAGATGCGCTCCATTGAGTGCCCCTCTGGTTGAATATATGATGCACAGGACAAGGACTGCTTCCCTCTTTTAAGGTGGCTGTCAAAGGAATAATTCTACCCTATTAATGATGCGAGAGCGACTTAATCAGGTGAGGCAGGTAAAGGTGAAGTCGAGAACACTGAAGGCTGGAACGATGAGTTATGACCTATTTAACAAGATCCTTTATGATAACCTCCCATAATTTAGCGCTTTACCTGTTCAATATCCTACCTCCTACCTACTCAATTACCGCCAGTGAGTTATACACCTGGGGATATGATGGATGGGTGACCTCCTTACAATCAATCACCCTAACCCCATCATCAATTTCCACATGAGGGATGAGTTGGGATGGGGGTTAGAGAAAATAGCTTGATCTCTGTGATGCTGTTAGAAGCCGTTAGGAGGTTAGAACAAGCTAGAAGACAGGAGACAGGTTAGAAAACAGGTTAGGAGGGACTAGGATAGGTTAGAAGACTAGGAGACAGGTGAGAAGAGATTAGGAGACTGGAGAGAAAAGACTGAGAGACAGGTGAGAAGATTAGGAGAGAGGTGAGAAGAGATTAGGAGACAGGTGAGAAGAGATTAGGAGACAGGTGAGAAAAGATTAGGAGACAGGTGAGAAGAGATTAGGAGACAGGTGAGAAGATTAGGAAACAGGTGAGAAGAGATTAGGAGACAGGTTAGAAGAGGTTAGGAAATAGGTTAAGCGACGGGTTAGGCGACAAAGAGAGGTACTGAGGTGAACAGGGAACTGCTTAGGTTAGAAGACAGGCAGGATGCTTAAGTTAGGGTAGGTTAGGATGACAGCCATGTTGGATTAGGTTAGTTTAGGTTGGAAGCAGGGCAGAAAGGATGTCTTAGGTTGATTTAAAAGTAAGGAGACAAGGGAGGTGATCACGATGGGGAGTTGGGTTAGAGGATAAGAGAGGTTAGGTTAGGTTAGGTTAAGGGACGGGCTAGGAAAGGCAGCTGAGGTTAGGCTAGGTTAGGTTAGAATGAGTTAGGGTAAGTAGCTGAGGTTAGGTTAGATTAGGTTAGGGGACGATTTAGGCAAGCATCTGAGGTTAGGGGAAGGAGCATGGGAGGTTAGTAAGATATGTAGGTGAGATTAGGTGAGGTAGATGAGGTTAGGGGAGAGTGGGGAAGGTTGATGAGGTTACGGTGGAGGGAGGCGAGGTTAGGTCGTTAGATTAAGTTAGGGGACGATTTAGGCAAGTATCTAAGGTTAGGGGAAGGAGCAGGGAAGGTTGGTGGGGTAGGTGGTTGAGGGGAGGTTAGGCAGAAGAGGTTGGGGGAAAGAATGGGGAAGATTGGTGGGGTTAGGGTGGAGGGGGGATGCGGGAGGCAACTTACCGATGCAGAAAGAAACAAGATCCTGTGCTTACCTCCCTTACTTCCTTCATTTTTAAATACCGACTCTTCACTCAACCTCATCCCCTCGTTTTTTTTCTTTTCTTTTTTTTTCTCTACACTGCATGACGAGACAGACAGGCAGACAGGGTGACAAGACACACACACACACACACACACACACACACACAAACATGAGAGACGTCGGCTTTCGTATAAGTTTTCTCCTTAAATATTAGAGAGAGAGAGAGAGAGAGAATAATCCACGGAGAAAGAGCAAATTAAGGCACAAGGTAGGGCGACAGGGTAAACACACAGACACAAAGGCCCTACTAACTCAAGCCTATATCTGCCAAAAGCCTATACACGCCCTATACACCAAGACCTACACTTTCTTCCTCACAACAAAAGTGCCTACCTACCTACATACCTACCTACTCTCTCTCAAGCCCTACACTTTCTTCCTCACAACAAAAGAAGTGCCTACCTACATACCTACCTACACCCTCTCTCTCTCTCCAAGCCCTACACTTTCTCACAACAAAAGTGCCTACCTACTCTCTCTCTCTCTCTCTCTCTCTCTCTCTCTCTCTCTCTCTCGTGTGTGTGTGTGTGTGTGTGTGTGTGTGTGTGTGTGTGTGTGTGTGTGTGTGTGTGTGTGTGTGTGTGTGTGTAAGCATGTATGTATGTGTGTGTACCCTTTCCCCTAGGCCTACACAGCGATCGTCAGACTAAGGGATATATGAAAATGTGTTAAGGCGGTACAATCCCTTATCTTATCTCCCTCACCGCACCGTTATCACCACCACTTAACCCCTTCAGTACCAAACCATTCGCCCTGGCAGAGTCCGGTGAAATAAATGGCCAATAAATCCCTTTACTTTGAGACAAGAGGGATTAACAAGGGCCAAAGCTAACCCCTCAGTTATAAATCTCTCTCTAGAAGCTGAATAAAATCGTCTAGAGGTAGAAAAAAAAAAAACGCTGCCACATATACAAAAAACACACACACAAGAAAATATGCATCTATAATAAAAAAAAAAGGCACCTACAAAAAAAATTAAAAAATATATATATATACTCACTCTGATAAAAAAAAAAAAAAATGCAGCCACATAAACTTGAAAAACGCGACCATATTAAAAAAAAAACCGAACCCAGACATACTTTTAAAAATACGCACCCCCCAAAAAAATGGACAAACTAAAAAACACAAATACAGACCCAGATACTTAAAAAAAAATGCCTCCAGATAAACTAAAAAAAAAAAAAAAAAAAAAAAAATTAGGCACCCATATAACTTAAATACTACTACTACTACTACTACTACTACTACTACTAATAATAATAATAATAATAATAAAACACTCACACTCAAGGGTTAAAAATCTCAAATCCAAAACTCAAGACGCCAGGCATTAGCTGTACCCCATCCATTCCCACCAGGTGACGTGGACATAATAGAGCAGGGAAAGGCGTACAGGTGTGGCTCAGGTAAGAGGTAGGTAGGTAGGTAGGTAGACAGGTAGGTAGGTAGGGTGGGTGGGTGGGTGTGTGGGAAAGTACGTAGGTGGGTGGGTGGGTGGGTAGGTGGGTGGGTGGTTGGTTGGTTGGTCGGTTGGTTGGTTGGTTGGTTGGTAGGTAGGTAGGAAGGTAGGTAGGTTGACTGGTGGGTTTGGGTGGTTGGTAGGTGGGTAGGAAGGTAGGTGGGTAGGAAGGTAAGTAGGTAGGTAGGTACGTAGGTAGGAAGGAAGGTAGGAAAGTTGATGGGCAAGGAGAGAGAGGGAAGGAAATAAGGTACAGCTGATAGGTAAGAGGGTGGGTAGGGCAGGAAGGTGGAGGGGGAACGGAAGTACTGTATATGCATGGTAAAATAAAGAGATAAAAAGAAAGAAAAGGTAGACATGTAGGTAGGTAGGTAGGTAGGAAGACAGGGTGGCTGGTAGGTGGGTAGGAAGGCAGGCAATATGGTAGGTAGGTAGGAAGGTAGGTAGGTCGAGAGGTAGACAGGTAAGGAGAAAGTACCACGAGGAAACCAAAAAAAGACATCACAGTACTAAAGGACTCTACACGCATTACCTGTACAACCATCAATTATGACCAGGTGACAAGGGGATAACACAGCAGGGAAAGGTGTGCATGTGTGGGTGAAAGGGCATGAGGTAGGTAGGTAAGTGATGGAGTGAGGAAAGGAGATAAAGAGGTAGGTAGGTAGGTAGGTAGGTGGGTGGGTAGGTAGGCAGGTGCATAGGGAGGAAGGAAGGACAGAGGAAGGAAAAGTTATGCATATCTAAGTATAAGGCAGGAGTGGGAGGGACAAGAGGAAGGTAAGCGGGTGGGTGGGTATGTAGGAAGGTAGTCAAATTGGTAGGTAGGTACACAGGTAGGCTGGCAGGCAGGTAGGCAGAGGGGAAGGAGGGAGGGGGAGAATTTAAAGAAGGGAAGAAGAAGGAAGAGAGGAGAAGAGTGAGTGAAAGGAAGGGATACAAAGGAGTACAAAGGAAAGCAAACAGCAACACACCTGTCAGTCCTTTCGTGGCTGCTTGTTATAGGTATGGTAATAACTGACAAAACTATTCTACAAGTTAATGACAAGGATAGTAAAGCAAGAAGGGGGTGGAGAAGACAAGAGGGGAAAAAAAAAAGATGGGTAGCAGGGAGGAGAAGGGTTGGGGAGGGAGGGTGGATGAGAAAATGGAAGGGAGGGAGGGAGGAGAGAGGAAGGTAGGAAGTGCTGGGAACTGAAAAGGAAAGACCAATTATAAGGAAGGGAAGAGGGAGGGAGGGAAGGAAAGAGGAAGGGAGGGAGGGAGGGAGGAAGGGAGAGAGGAAGAAGAGGGAGGAAGGAAATTACACGGATGAGGGGAGGAAGAGAGAAAGAAAGAAAGAAACGGATGGGAGGGAGGAAAGAAGGGAAATGCTTAGGAAGGATGGTAAAAAGCAGAGAGAGAGAGAGAGAGAGAGAGAGAGAGAGTAGGTCAGGCAGTGGGGAGAGTGCGGCCATCTCACCCTCCCCACCCACTTAACCCACTTTTCACCCACTACCCACCCTGCCACTGATACCCACACCAATACCACACCAATACCCACATCTACACACACCAACACCTATACCAATATCCATAATAATACTCACACCAATACCACACCTCTACCCACACCAATATTACAATTCTACCCACACCAATACCACACCTCTACCCACACCAATACAACATCTCTACCCACACTAATACCCACATCTCTACCCACACCAATAGTGACTTTCATAAAATTAGCCAAAGTTAGTGTATTAGTAACCCCTAACAGTTATAACCAGACCTTTTTTCCGGGAGACAATTAGTGAATAAGTGGGGTTATTAATGGAAATTATAATTGTAGTTAGCAGCAGTGGATTCTCAGTTGTAGCGGTCTTGGAATAACTATACTCTTTTTACACTAACTTGGCCTAAAATTAACATCCCTCCTTCTTGAGTGCAAAGTTGTAACACTAGATTAACACTACGACAATAACTATACTCTTTTTACTCTAACTTGGCCTAATTTGCCATTCCTCCTTCTTGAGTGCTGAGTTGTAACAAGTGATTAACACTAAACTATGATAATAACTATACTCTTTTTACACTAACTTGGCCTAAAATTAACATCCTTTCTTCTTGAATGCTGAGTTGTAACATTAGATAAACACTAGACTATGAAAAGAACTATACCCATTTTACTCCAACTTGGTCTAAAATTGCCATCCCACCATCTTCAATGTTGAGTTCTAACAACAGATTAACAATACGACTTGGTGCCAGTCACGAAGAAGTGCTATGGAAAGGACGTAGAGCCGTAGTATTGTCTTTTTCCGCCACTGAGCTACGCGAAATAATCTACAAAGGACGAAATCTGGGCCAAGTTAGAGTAACAGGAGTATAGCTGACCTGCTGAATGTTGCTCACTGCTAAGCCTCCTTATATATAGACAATGCGAGTAGCTTAACATATTCTAAGACGTGATTTGTTTTGAGGCTACATATATTGCGTTCAACAATTCTCTTCCCATAATTTGACCTTTCACCCATGACGTAACCTGTCGCTCTAAGTGCAATGTTAATGTAATAAGTAAATAATTAAACTAAATAGATATACTTATGTGTAACATACGTACAAATACCATTACACACACACCTGTTCTTGACCATCATTCTCGTTAATTAATATTATGTCGGCAATGTTAAAGTTGTTCTTAATTAGTGCAGTACAGGGAAGCTCATGTAGAGAGAAGTGTTCCATGTTCAATGCACGTACACACACACACACACACACACACACACACACACACACACACACACACCACCTCACCGAATATTCCTTAACTTGACAAATACCTTACGACTCCACCCCATGAAAGGTGAGTGTCCTTTTAAACATTCTCTCTTCCTTCTATCCCTTCCTTCCTTCCTTCTCTCTTCCTTCTATCCCTTCCTCTCTTCTCTTTTCCTTTTATCCCTTCCTTCTCTCTTCCTTCTGTCCCTTCCTTCCATTGTCCTTCTCCCCCACCTTCCTTCTGTTTACACCTGAAGCAGGCCCACTTTCAAAACAGTTCTACATTCACAGTATTTTTAAGACGTGTCCACACCACACTGACTGCACGCATTCTCGTTTGATCGGTAAGGAAAAACAACACTGCGCCTGTTTAGTAATTGGATAGGTTACCGCCTAGGTACACTAAATACTGGTGGGATCATAAATCTGGTAGGTACTGTAGGTAAGTCCACAATCCACTCACTCGATGTAGTCGTACCTTCAACTGACACTACATGGTTTCCTGTACACCAAGACATCATTTACAACGCTGTGTAGTAACTATATAACGATGAGCGCCTGGTGGTTTAGTGTGTTAAGTCGCTCTCAATGGACGTGGCTTATAAGGGTTTGAGTCCAAGGGTTAGTCTAGGTTCACTGCTCACGTATTGCCACTCACGGTCAGGTAAATAGTCATCTTTGCCTAAAATGCCTGGACTAAACTGCCTACCTAAAAGCCTCTTCGTTCTTAATAATGTGAACAAATCTTCCATCTGAACAATTCACTACACTGGAACAAAATGGACACTGGTACGGAGATACTTGTACACATGAGATAGGTGACACAGTGAAGTCAACCAATGCCTACTTTCTTACTTCCTGATCAATCACTACCCTACCCTTCCCCTCACTTCGTCTCCCCTTCCCTCTCCACCCTTACCTTCCTTCTTTTCCCCTCCCCTTATCAGTTCCACTTTTCTCCTCTCACTATTCTTCTGTTCTTCTCTTCGCCTCCCCTCACCACCCTTCTCTCTCTCCTTCCTCTTCGCTCACCAATCCTTCCCTCCTTTCGCATATTCTCCTTACCTCTACTCCCCTCCTTTTCCTTCCTCTCCAATCTTCTCTTCCCCACACCTTTCCACTCATCTTTCCTTTCCTTCCCCTTCTCCACCAATCCTCCTTCTAACTCTATCCCTCCCCTCCCATCCCTTCCCCTCAACCCTGTCTGTCCCCTCCCCTCTCACTCCTTCCCATCCCCTTCCTTCGCCTCCCCTGTAAACCCTTCCCCTTCCCTCCTCTCCCCTCTCCTAGCTTCAACCCTTCCCTCCAACCTCCTCCCCTCACCCAGGCAGCTCACATACCATCGGAGAAAGTACCCAGGAGAGAGAGAGGCGAGAAGACCTCCATTCAATCCTGCCAAGTCCCCCTCAAACATCCTGCCAAGCCTTTTTAACCCCTGCTACATGTAACTTTATTTATTTTATTATTCATTACGTATACTCTCCTCTTATTATTTCTCTCTCCCCTTCCCTTCCCTTCTCCTCCTTTCCTATTGATCTTATTATTCTTTACGTTTATTCGCCTCTTATCATTCTTCCCTTCCCTTCTCCACCTTGCCTATAACCACCCCTCACCATCAACCTCTTCCCCTCTTCTCCCTCCCCTCGTCACTTTTCTACCTCATACCTACACGTACTTTCAATTCTCTCTCTCTCTCTCTCTCTCTCTCTCTCTCTCTCTCTCTCTCTCTCTCTCTCTCTCCCTGAAAATAAAAGAGTTAATTCTTGGGCATTCCTTCCTCACACATCCAACTGATCTTTAAACTCTTGATGTCCTCATATTTTGCATGTATTTTATTCCCGCTCTCTCTCTCTCTCTCTCTCTCTCGTAGTGAAGGGGTATGTCCTCCCTGAACCATCTTCTTGGCTTAAATATTCCAACAACCTTTTCTTCGATGATCTCTTTTATTCTAATTTCTTCCTTCCTTTCGACCACAAGACAATTTTACTCACCAAAGAGAGAGAGAGAGAGAGAGAGAGAGATTAAACTCCTTGCTTATTAAACACTTTGCATGTCTTTTTAAAATCTTGGCCACGATTTTCAATTCAACTATAATAATATAAATAAAATGAACAAAATAAAAGCATTAACAAAATAAATAATAAACAAATAAAAATAAAATGGCATAAATAAAACGGCATAAATAACTAAAATGGCATAAATAAATAAATGACAAATAAAATAAATAAAAATGACAAATAAAATAAAATGACAAATAAAATAAAACGACATAAATAAAATAAATAAAATGGCATAAATAAAGGAAGTAAAGTCAAAGTAAATAAATAGTTAACAGTAAAGTGTGTTTTTTTTATTAACTCTAAGATGGTCCAGCACCTAAAGCCATAAGACACTCATACCAAAGATGCCTGGCTATAAAACACCACACACACACACACACACACACATACACACACGTAACATAAAAAAACACACACGCACAAACTAACACACAAACGAACATTTTTGGCACACACACACACACACACACACACACACACACACACACACACGCATAAATTCTCTCTCTCTCTCTCTCTCACGTAAAATATGCTGCAAAGGGACAAAAATCACCCACTTCATCACCCCCCCACACTTTCTCCACCTCCCCCCCTCCTTCTCACCTTCTGACCCCCCCCCTTCACCCCACTCTCTCTGTGTCCTCCTCACCCTCTTAACCTTCATTCACACTACCTCACCCTTCAGCCCCCTCCCCCCCACATCCGACACACACACACACACACACACACACACACACGCTCATAAACCCCACTTGCTTCCTCCCCCACTTCAACCACCAACCCCACTCTCACTGTTCTCCCCCCCCCACCCTCTCCATTCTCACCCACTGTCCCCCTAACCCATCCCTCTCTCTCCACCTTCCTGCTCTCTCTCTATCCTCTTTCCCCACCCAACCCTCTCCCCCCTTCCATCATCCCTCTCCATCCTTCCCCACTCTCCCCTCACCCCCATCCCACTCTCCCCCCCTCCTCACTCTCTCTCTCTCTTCATCTTCACTCACTCTTTCCCCATCAATTCTCCCCCCCAACCCTCTCCAACGTCACCCACTCTCTCCCCCCTCCTCCCCCTCTCTCTCTCTCTCTCTCTCTCTCCACACTGTCACGTAAAAAGCCACACTTAACCCCTCATAAATTTTACAATAAAGACGCCTAATTTACAACGAATTAGGAAGAGATTTAAAAAAATGGAGGATGGGAAGTTAGGGTGGCTGGTTGGGGAGTAAAAAAAATCGGGATAATTATAAAGAACAGCCAGAGAGAGAGAGAGAGAGAGAGAGATTCAGATTTTTCTTGTACCTCACACAGAGAAAAAAAAAAAAAAAAAAGTTCAAAACACGAAGGTAAAGAGTCAAAAATTAACATACCGAATTAAAATATAATTACCTGGTTTACACCTCTAAAATTTTTTCAAATATAAAACAAAAAACGAAAAATATAAACTGGCGCAGGGAGGAATATTCAAACTCTTCTCCCCCCATTATAAAAGAAAAAGTTTACGTCTATCTACCGGCCTCCTTAAGTACCGTATCTATATTTGTATCTGTTAATCTAACTATCCCTATCTATCTATCTGTCTATCTATCTATCCATCTATCTACCTGCAGCATCAATCACTTCATCGACGTACCTTTCTACATATCTATCTATCCTTACATATCCTTGATATTTGTCTCAATCTATCTATCTACCTACTCGCATCTATCTATAAATCCACCAATCGATCCGTATACAATGTCCATCATCCACTTATGTATATATGGCCAACAAAATCACAGCCTGGTCTGACTGCCCAAGGATTCTAACATTTTCAACCGCCATGAAAGCCCCTTCAAATAATATCAAATTATCAACTGAAGAGTGTAGGCTAGAACAGAACATCAAAAATAAATAAATAAATGGTTTCGGGCAAAGTCGTACGTAAGCGGTGGTGTCATAAAACCTAATTTCGTTTACTACCTTCAGACATAAAAAATACAGTATTATAAGTCCTTTATGTTACTTTGGCCCTGATTTTCGCCCTTTTTGCGCTTTGCTTCAAGTACCTCAATGAAAGAGAAAAAAATGCTTCCGCTCTGCATCCTCTCCACAGCACTTCTTCGTGACTAGGGCCATATTCATGTGTTAATATCTTTCTACAAATGAGAACAAGATGGTGAGATGACAATTTTAGGCCAAGTTAGAGTAAAAATGGGTATATGACAATTTTAGGCTAAGTTAGAGTAAAAAGGGTATATGACAATTTTAGGCCAAGTTAAAGTCAATTCAACTCTCCAGACCTGACTACATATGGACGTCAACTGAGCTGAAAGGGTTTTGATATCACAGTCAGGGTAGATGAAACATGGCATTTCCCATAATACTAATACTAATAATAATCCATAATACTAATACTAATAATAATCCATAATAATAATAATAATAGTATAATAATCATCATCATCATCAATAATAATAATAATAATAATAATAGTAAAATAATAATCATCATCATCAATAATAATAATAATAATAATAATAATTAATCATCATCTCAGTTCCAATTGCTAACTCTTTTCACTATAACTTGGCCCAATTTCTCTCTCTCTCTCTCTCTCTCTCTCTCTCTCTCTCTCTTTGCATGTATACTTATTGTAGTTCAATAGCAAAAACACAATGCTACGGCTCTACATCCTTTCCACAGCACTTCTGCGTGACTAGCATCAAACTGTATATTAACCCGGCACTTCTTCGTGACTAGCAACCTGTAATATACCCCGTTCTAGTGTTAACCCATTATTACAACACAGCATTCAAGATGGAGAGGTGGCCATTTTAGATCAAGTTTGAGGAAAAATTGTGGTAATATAACTACTAATAATTGTACTTCCAGGTAACGAGGTAACGAGATACTAGTGATACGGTGACATGCAGGTACCAGGTAATTTTAGTAACCCGTAACTCGACACAATGGCGGGGCAGGAAGGAGAGGGACCACAAGTTTCCCCCCCCCACAGTTTGGTGATATACAGGAAATTCCACAACCACCAAATACACTAACACGCGAAGGTAACACTCGAAAGTAACACTCCTGAACACTCCAAAGTAACACTACCAAACACTCCAAAGCAACACTCCTAAACACTCCAAAGTAACACTCCTGAACACTCCAAAGTAACACTCCTGAACACTCTAAAGTAACACTCTCGAACACTCCAAGGTAACACTCCTGAACACTCCAAGGTAACTCCTGGACACTCCAAAGTAACACCCTGAACACTCCAAAGTAACACCCTGAACACTCCAAAGTAACACTCCTGAACACTCCCAAGTAACACTCTCGAACACTCCAAAGTAATACTCCTGAACATTCCAAAGTAACACACTAAGGTAACACTCCCAAATAACACTCCTGAACATTCCAAAGTAACTCCTGAACGATCCAAAGTAACACTCCAAGGTAACACTCCAAGGTAATGATCCAAAGTAACACTCCAACTTACTTCTCACGATCACGAACTAGGTTAGTAGGATTCAGACTCAGAAAGAAAGGTTCAATTCTACTCCTTTTCGTGTATCAGTATTTAATCAAGAAAATAAGTACTGGCGTCGATTGTGTGTGTGTGTGTGTGTGTGTGTGTGTGTGTGTGTGTGTGTGTGTGTGTGTGTGTGTGTGTGTGTGTGTGTGTGTGTGTGTGTGTGTGTGTGTTTGTCGAGTGAGTGAGTGAGTGCACAATGGGTGATGAAGGACGGTGACCCAGGGCAGATGGCGGGAAGTGAGTCCCTCCACCTTTAAAATGTAGACCACTTGAGCTTTACCTATTGTCCCACGCAAACCCGCCCCGGATGCACGCACACACACACACACACACACACACACACACACACACACACACACACACACACACACACACATTTCTACGTTACACCAACAAATTCACCCTTTTCATTGATGCACATGCCTAAGAATTCACGTTTTATATTTTCCACACCAATTTCATCATCCAGTCCTAATTAAATTCCACACCTGTCTATCTCCAGGTACACTCCACACACCTGCTTTCACATCCATACCTTCCCTCCAACTTCACACCCACACCCTACACACCTCTCCACCTTACCCCTGACCACGTACACACTCCACACCTTATTTTACACCTACTCAAAATTCACAAGCTACACACCTGCCTACCTACGTTAAATCGACACCTGGCCGACCAATCACCCCAACGCGTAGCTATGTGCCCATTTATTTACCTCTACGTACCCACTAATTGCCTCTCTACACCTGCCTATACACCTCTACACACCTGTCTGCCTCATTCATATACCTGCCCCACAACTCACCTCTCTACAGCTGCGTACCTGCCTAAAGTTCTACACACCTGGTCTACCTATGAATACCTGCCTGGCTTACCTTCCCATACAAGCCAACCACACCTGCCTCTCCCTCAATTACCCCATTTCCTTCCTGGCATATCCGGTACATCTGTCGCTGCCTCAACTTGCCTAACCCCTCCCTTCCCCTTCCTCCCTCCCATGCCTCACCCTGCCTAACACTCATCTCTCCTTCCCTCCCTCGTCACTCCTTGCCCTACCTCTTCCCCTATGCTCCCTCCCTAGTTCACCCTGCCTCACCTCTACCCTTCTGCGTCTCCCTGCTTCACCATGCCTGACCCTTCCATTCTCCTACTTCCCTTACCTCTCCCCCTTTGCCTTTCCCTGCTTCACCCTGCTTATCCCCTTCCTTCCCCTACCATATTATCCTCTCCCTCCTTACCTCACCCTATCCCTCACCTCCTCCTCCTTTTCCCCTCCCTCCCTCACAGTCTCATTTCTCCCTGTCTCTCTCATCCTGCCTCACCCTCACCTCTCCCCCTCTTGATCTTGCTTCACCCTTCTCAAAATCTCTCTCATCCTGCCTCACCCTTCCCATCCACACACACACACACACACACACACACACACACACACACACACACCAGGAGTTCGATGGAGATTATATAACACTTTTTTTTTTTTTTTTTTTCATTTTGTCTCAGCCAATTTCAGATAAATTAATCCAGCTTAGGAATCCCCCAGCCCCTCTCAGTTATGGGATTACTGAACAATAAATCTGAAAATCCCACCAGGTACATAATTTTTTTCCCCAAGCTACAGAGAGAGAGAGAGAGAGAGAGAAGGATGTCACTGCAGTGGAAAATATTAACCCCTTCAGTCTAATGTGTCCATGGCTCCCTAACACCTCTTCCTTACCGATTTATTTTTGGATACGGCTGGGTAATACCGTTTTATGTGTTATTTATGCAGAGTATGACGATAGCAGACTTTAAGCAACATAGGGGAGGGCGGCATGACGTAATGAGCAAAATAAATCGCTTAGGAATACGTGTTAGGGAACTTCCTTAACAAGCGAGAATGAGTTGAATTAATCCGCAAAATCCAAACACCTATTTCCTGATTTATTCTTGCTCTCAAAAAAAAATAAATAAATAAATAATAATAATAATAATAATAGAAATAATAATAACAATAACAATAATAACAACAATACTGATAACAATAACCGTAATAATAATAATAATAATAATAACAACAACATTCAAAAAGGCGTTCAGAGCTAGTAGATGGGGACAGACAATATATGCAAACAGACAGACAGACAGGTAATAAAAACAGAAAAAATAAAAAAAAATGCACATAAAAAGACAGCTGACGGTTCCGGTAGCGACGAAGACTAAATTTACGAGCGTTGTGCAAGACTGTCATTTTTTTTTTCTTTTTTTGAAGGAAACTCCCTCGCCCTCCCCCTTCACCCTCACCCTCAGGCCACTAATCCTCAAGGTCTTGGTGTGTGTGTGTGTGTGTGTGTGTGTGTGTGTGTGTGTGTGTGTTTCTGTCTGTCTATGAACTAAAGCATATTGTCCTGTGTGTGTGTGTGTGTGTGTGTGTGTGTGTGTGTGTGTGTGTGTGTGTCTATCAACTGATGCACATTATCCATCTCTCTCTCTCTCTCTTTCCCTATGTCCTTACACAATCTTCTATTTTCCATACCCCTCTCTCTCTCTCTCTCTCTCTCTCTCTCTCCCCCTGGCGGCACTATGGCTCATCTCCCACGAAGGCCACATCGATATCTTGTGTTCCGTGGAGGATGCGGGGGCGGTATTGTAAAAAAAAAAATAATAAATAAATATGATATAAAAAAATCATTTAAATATTTTTTGCTACCCGAAAACACACACATAACAATAATATTAATACAGTAATAATAATAATAATAATAATAATAATAATAATACTTCCATCCATCATCCAATCGTACGTCGCCCCATGAGGAGCGTAGGAGGCCGCGGCTAGGCAAGTTGGTCCTGACATTTAAGATGAGAGTGACCAGCCTCACTCATCCCTGAGTGGCATTACATGAGCAATAAACCCCAACCATCCCTTGGATATAAACCTGCACCGGCTCAATCCGACTGGAGTGCCGCAATTACCCACTAAACCACCAGGTGCCAATAATAAAAATAATAATAATATTAATAATAAGAGAATCAATAACAATTATAAACAGTAATAACAATACAGCCCAAGTCTGCCCAATCCTGGGGCCAAGCTTCCATTCACTCATCTTTCAAGCCCCCGGAATTCTGGCTCTATCTGATACGCCTAAAGCATTCACCACATTCTCTAGCTTCACATAAACGTCTCCAATTGAGTCAATCCGGACGTTGTCACGTTAAAAAGGGGTGCCAAATCCCTGATCATGCACTTCTCACAGCATTCATCCAGCCAGCTCGATCTCTTGTCAGTTCCCTAGCCTCACCGACTTCCAAACCTCTCTTCCCCACACACTCATCCACCACATCCCTCCACCTTCCCCCTGGTACATACTGGTATATATAAATTAAGATAAATATAGGTAGAGATGAATGTAAGTATAAATATAAGTAAATAAAGGAAAAAATAAAGATACTGCTGGTTAAAATTATGCAAATACAGACTTGACAACAACAAACATATGAATCAAATAAATCTCACTCGAGGACGTCTTCCCCCCCTAAAAAAAAAAAAAAAAAAAAAAAAAAAAAAAAAAATCCATGGCTAAAAAGGTTAATTGTTTCCAAGCTAATACGCAAATTACGCATGATAAGGAGAAGGGAAAAAATGATATATGCTACAATTATGCACGTGGTGGAGTGTGGTAGTGACGTGGTAGGGTGTGGTGGTGGTGGTGTGGCAGTGTAAAGGGTGTATTGATGTGGATATGTGGTGAAGAGTGTGGTGATGTGGTGGTGGGTGTGGACGCTGGTGTGGTGTAGTGTGGTGCAGGGTGTGGTGATGTGGTGCAGGGTGTGGTGATGTGGTGGAGGGTGTGGACGCTGGTGTGGTGTAATGTGGTGTAGTTCCGCCTCCCGTGCCCCACCCCATCTCTAGTACTCATCACACACTCCACCCAACCCCACCCACACCACTCCCTACACACTCTGCTCATCCTCCACCCATCCTACCCATCTCCTTCGTCCATCCTCCACCCATCCTACCCATCTCCTTCGTCCATCCTCCACCCATCCTTCCCACCACCTTCATCTTCGCCCATCCTCCACCCATCCTACCCATCTCCTTCGCCCATCCTTCCCACCTCCTTCGCCCATCCTCCACCACACCTACTCATCTCCTTCGCCCATCCTCCATCCACCCTTCCCACCTCCTTCACCTCCACATCCTTCATCCTTTCTAAACAATCAAACCTACTCATTCCACCCAAGAAAATAAGAGAATAGGAAAAAAGCTCCTGTAAGACTGAAGATGGTACTATAATATGACAAGGATAGTAAAAAAAAAAAAATATTCACCCTATTCCATCCATCCTTATCCTTCCTCTCCCACCCATCCCCACTCTCCCTATCCCACCCATCCCCACTCTACCTATCCCTCCCATCCCCACTCTACCTATCCCTCCCATCCCCACTCTCCCTCTCACCTCAACACATCCAAGCACACTCCTCATCCCCACTCATCACAAGAGGCATCATCACACTCACGTTCAAAATGCCGAGATAGAACCCACTTCTGAGTAAAACACCTGTAGCTTGTGTTCAGTATAGACGGTGGTTATTAGTGCCCAAAAGGTGACATGTAAAGGTATGTAACATGTAAAGGTAGCAAAAAACTCTCATCCCTTTTCTGTCCAACTCTCTACTGCAAGAATTAACCGTTATGCCCAGTCCTTCATTTATGCAACAGGTCAACTCAGGAACTGTCTCCCTCTGTCTGTATATCCTACTCTCATCTCTTCTCTCCAACTCATCAATGCAAGAGTTGACCGTTATTCCCAGTCCTTCACTTATGCAACAGGTTAACTCTGGAACTGTCTCCCTCTGTCTGTATTTCCTACTTCCTATGATCTCCAGTCTTTCAAACGCAGTGTGTCCAGGCATCTCGAAATGAACGGATCCTGAATTTGGCTCACTGTTGTATTTTTTTTTTCCCCTTGGACGGAACGGTTTGTGTGCTCCTGGCCTTTGGTTCCTTCTTCCTTGCATTAAAAAAAAAAAAAAATGTAAAGGTACGTGAGCCATCTGTTGCGAGGAAGAGGACTGGGCCTTAGGAACATACAGTATATGCCCATTCAGATACGTAATAAATAAATAAATAAATAATCACTGTATAAATAAATAAATAATCACTGTACATACCAGCAAAGTTATTATTGTTATCCCTTACATCAGACGATTTTATTATGCTTACGGAACTTTCTGCCGGTCAAAAATTCAATATAATAATAATAATAATAATAATAATAATAATAATAATAACAAAAACAAGAATTATGCCAGTAATAATAATAATAATAATAATAATAATAATAATAACAATAAAACCCCAAATCTTTGAAGGACTGCTGACACTGATATAAAGCCAGTCTCTTCCATGCAACAACAGGAAACATAACCCCTTAATGTGCTAAATACCACGATTACTATTACCTCCTTCCGTTATTACCATGTTAGGAGGGTAATTTAATAATAATAATAATAATAATAATAATAATAATAATAATAATAATAACAATAATAATAATAATAACAAAACTTATTATTATTATTATTCCCTCTCTCCTTCCCTTACACCACGCCCCATCTTTTCATCTTTTTCCCCATTTTCTCCAGTGAAGATTGAAGGGGTGACTCAGACAATCATCCCCCCATCACCCCACACCCCATGCCTACCCAGTTCGTCCAAGGTCATCTTCATTACGACCTCAATTACCGCTAAATTACCCCCAACTCAAATTGCCCTCTTCGCTCTGACGCTAGTTTCCGTTTTTTGTGTGAACCTGGGAATGTGTTTATGTTAGGGAGGGTTGTGTGTGTGTGTGTGTGTGTGTGTGTGTGTGTGTGTGTGTGTGTGTGTGTGTGTGTGTGTGTGTGTGTGTGTGTGTGTGTGTGTGTGTGTACTATTTTGTTACTGCCGAGAATTAGAACGATAGAAAGAGAAATACGTAGTTAGACAGATGAACTGGATGGTTTGAGAGAGAGAGAGAGAGAGAGAGAGAGAGAGAAACAGGAGAAAACCCAGAGCCAAGACATCTACACCACAACCCCACATAAAAGACAGGTCTAATCTCACAAGAATGCTATAACAAAACCTCTCTCTCTCTCTCTCTCTCTCTCTCTCTCTCTCTCTCTCTCTCTCCATTCCAGCATCTTCATAAAACTGTAGAATGATTAAAGTAATTCTATCTTATACTATAATTATCACAAGATCATTATGCACGAGCATGAAAAATTCACAAATCATGATTATTATTATGACTATTATTATCATTACCATTATTATTATTATCATTATTATTGCTGTTAATGTACAAGGCAGACCAAAAACAACCTGGAACGAGGTCACAGTGTTTGACCTCAAGCATAAGGGACTGAAGAGGGAAGCTGCTAGAGATCGAGCAGCGTGGAGAGCCGCCATTCGGTGACCAAGGCCGACGCTTCAAAAATAAATCTTAGTAACAAGAAAATCACAGCAGGCTATAACTTTTTTTTTTCTACAGGATCATCTGGGACGGGGATACAGAAATCTTCCCATGCTTAGTTCTTCCTGGAAAAAGCAAATCTAAATCCCACGCCAGAATTTGCCACGAACATCCTCACGACCGGAAGACGAAGATCGCATTAAAAAAAAAAAAAGCGTGGGAGTAAAAAGCGGGCACTTAAATACGATTAAATTCAGCTGGTGGTAGTAGTAGTAGTGGGGGAAGCAAAATAGTAGTAGTAGTAGTGGGGGAAGCAAAACAGTAGTAGTAGTAGTAGTAGTAGTATAGTAGTAGTAATAGTGGGGGAAGCAAAATAATAGTAGTAGTAGTAGTAGTGGGGGAAGCAAAATAGTAGTAGTAGTAGTGGGGGAAGCAAAACAATAGTAGTAGTAGTAGTGGTAGTAGTGGGGGAAGCAAAATAGTAGTAGTAGTAGTAGTAGTAGTGGGGGAAGCAAAATAGTAGTAGTAGTAGTAGTAGTAGTAGTAGTAGTAGTAGTAGCAGCAGCAGCAGCAGCAGCAGCAGCAGTAGTAGTAGTAGTAGTAGTTGTTGCTGTACAGTATGGTAGCGTAGCAGCAGTAGTAGTGAAAGTAAAGTAATAGAAGTAAAGCAGCAGTAGTAGTAGTAGTAGTAATTGAAGTAGTCGTAGTGGTAATAGTAGTTGTTGCAGTAGTACTAATTACAACCCAAGGCTCAAATTAACGTGAATGGACTGCAGGCTGAAGTTGCCCTATTCCCGCAGTCCACCATCCTCCTTTCGGGGGATGGGCAGGGAGTTGAGGGTCGTTTGTACAACCAGGCAGCTCCACCGCCCACTTATACCGGTGCCACCACGTGAAGGCACCCCTCTTTAACACACTATATCTGCCGAGTTAACAAAGACCATACCCATCCAGTTCTATGTCTCTCAGGCTAAATAAATCTGACTGTCGGGAGAAGTAATAATAATAATAATACATCAAAATCAAGTTACCCTTATATTCAGCTTCTCTTTATTCTGTATCTTTATGTCCTAATCTTGGAAGGGGTGGCCACAGAAGAATATCCTCCATTATGCTTTGTTCTATGTCAACAGGCTGCCTTTTCTCCAACCTACAACCCCCTAACTCGTGTATTTCTCCACCTCATTCCTCCATCTCACTGTCGGTCTCTTATCATCCACTTCCCGATCCTCTCTCTCAAAACACACACACACACAACTCTCTCTCTCTCTCTCTAGGCCCAACCATCGCAACACGCTTTCCATATCCTTTCCATCCCATCCACAGCAACACCACAACGCTCCTTCACCTCTTCATTGTGTCTGTCTGTCTATCCACATAATACCACACGCTCCTCTCAAATAACTCAATCTCCACTCCTCTCACTCTTGCTCTGCGTCCTTAATAGATGGAATCTCGGTATAAGGACGTTTACACACCACATAACAGTAATAATAATAATAATAATAATAAAACAATGACGACGACAACGATAATGATGATGACTGAATGATAGACTGACAGACTGATGATGATAATGATGATGATGATAATAATGATGATGACGATAACGACGACGACGATGCTAAACACCAAAAAAGTACCCCGTGCAGGAGTTAACCAAATTATAAAATGGTACTCATGCGACCGGTAATCCAAATTGACTTAAAAAAAATAAATTATATATACACTCCTATCAACACAAACCAGGTGTCTAAAAACTGGACGCTGGCGGAAGGTGGAGGCTGTTAACTGGGGAAAGGGACAAAAAGTGTGTGTGTGTGTGTGTGTGTGTGTGTGTGTGTGTGTGTGTGTGTGTGTGTGTGTAGAGGGGAAGTGTGTGTGTTTGGGGAGGAGGTTAAATCTCTGTGTGTGTGTGTGTGAGTAGAGGGGGAGTATGTGTGTTTGGGGAGGAGGTTAAATGTGTGTGTGTGTGTGTGTGTGTGTGTGTGTGTGTGTGTGTGTGTGTGTGTGTGTGTAGAGGGGAAGTATGTGTGTTTGGGGAGGAGGTTAAATCTGTGTGTGTGTGTGTGTGTGTGTGTGTGTGTGTGTGTGTGTGTAGAGGGGAAGTATGTGTGTTTGGGGAGGAGTTTTATTGTGTGTGTGTGTGTGTGTGTAGAGGGGAAGTATGTGTGTTTGGGGAGGAGGTTTAATGTGTGTGTGTGTGTGTGTGTAGAGGGGAAGTATGTGTGTTTGGGGAGGAGGTTTAATGTGTGTGTGTGTGTGTGTGTGTGTGTGTGTGTGTGTGTGTGTGTGAGAGAGAGAGAGAGAGAGAGAGAGGAAGCAACGGGAGAAAAGGGGTGAAAAAAAGTGGTAGTGATGAAATGGATAGCACTACCTAATGATGTAGCTGATAAGGGAGGAAAAGGAAAACACGGATAGGTCATATATATACAAAAAAAAAAAAAAAAAAAAAAAAAAAAAAAAAAAACGATAAATAACCAAAAAAAGACAATAATGGGAAAATGACTGATAAAAATAACAAAAACTGATAAATGACGAAAAATAAAGTATCTGTTAAAGAAAATTTGAAAAACTAAATTCTGGCCAAACACTTTCATGCAACTCAGGCCAAAAGCTGATGCCCGAAATTAAATAAATCCCTCAAAATAAATCCCACCAAATAAATCCCACCAAATAAATCCCACGAAATAAATCCCACGAAATAGATCCCACGAAAAAATCCCCCGAAATAATCCCAATAAATAAATCTCTCAAAGTAAATCCCTCGAAATCCCACGAAATAAATCCCTCGAAATATACAAACGTAAACCAAAAGGCCGTCATTATAAAATACATAGGCAAATAAACAGGTAGACAAGTAAAAAAAAAATGATAAACAAATGACCAACCAATTAAATAACCATGTAAATAAATAAATAACCACAAAAATAACAACACATATAACCATGTTAATAACCACATATATAACTACACAAATAACCATGTAAATAAATAACACAAATAACTACACAAATAACCATGTAAATAATTAACCACAAAAATAACTACACCCATAAAAGCCGAGCCAAACAAATAACCACGAAATAACTAAATAAATAACAATAAACCAAGATGAGAAAATAAACAGCTTGAAATCCCCCAATAACACAACCTTGGCAGATGACGACGAAGGAATTACTCTCTCTCTCTCACGATCGCTAATCATCAGTAAATAATTGTCTTATTTACAGTTATAATGACCCTCAATTAAAGAAAAAAATATATATATAAGAAGGGCAGGACAGTGGCATTGTGGTGATGTAAGAGGGGGGGATAAAATTCTAACTGATGCCTTTATTATTATTATTATTATTATTATTATTATTATTATTATTATTATTATTATCCAATACACTTTTATTACTATTATTATTATCATCATCACCATCATCATATATCATCATCATACTGTTATTATTATAATTATTATTATTACTATTATTATTATTATCATTATTATTATTATTACATTAGATACATTTTTATTACTATAATCATTACCATCATCATCATCATATTATTATTTTTAATGTTATTATTATTAGTAATAGCAGTAGCAGTAGTAGTAGTAGTAGTAGTAGTAGAAGCAGTAGTAGTAGTGTTAATACCAAACCATTAACAGGAGTAGTAGTGGGAAGAGAGAGAGAGAGAGAGAGAGAGAGAGAGAGAGAGAGAGAGAGAGAGACGCTAAAATGATAATAACCCACTACGACCATTTCAGAGGGGGAGGGAAGATGGGGTGGGGAGGGGGAGAAAGGGGGAGAAGACGTTTATGGCTCTCCAGGTGAACTTAAGGACAGGTGAGGCTGGGACTGTCCTGGGGAGTGGGGAGGTAATGGGGAAAATGGGGAGGGAAATGGGAGGGAATGGGGATAATGGGGAGGGAAATGGAGGAATGGGGAGGGAAATGGAGGAATGGGGAGGGAAATGGGAGGGGATGGGGAGGGAAATGTAGAAACGAGGAGAGGAATGGGAAGGAATGAGGAAATGAAGGAATGAGGGAAAAGGGAAGGGAATGGGGAAATGGGGAAGGAAATAGGAGGGAATGGGGAAAATGGGGAGGGAAATGGGAGGGGAATGTGGAAATCAGGGAACGAGAAAGGGAAGAGATGGAGAAAATGGGGAAATGAGGGAAATGAGAGGGAATGGGAAAATGAGGTAAATGGGAGGAAATGGGAAAAATGGGAAGGGAGGAGGGCATGGGAAAATGAGAAGAAAAATAGGGGGGAATGGAAAAAAATGGAGGGAAAAAGAGGAAATGAGAAAAATGGGAAGGAAAATGGGATGAAATGGGGATGACACAAAAGAAATGGGGAGGGAACTGGAGAAAGGAAGAGGAAATAGGGAAAATGAAAAAGGAAATAGGACTGAAATGGGGATGAAAGGAGAAAGGAAGAGGAGGGAAAATAGTGAACGTGAAGGGAAATGGGGAATGACAAGGGAATGGGAAAAATGGGGAAGGAATCGCAGGAATGAATGGAGGAGGAGGAGGAGGAGGAGGAGGAATGAGTATGGTGAGAAATAGGAATGGGGAGAAATGCAATGGGGTAATATGGAGGAAGGAGAGAGAGAGAGAGAGAGAGAGAGAGAGAGAGAGAGAGAGAGAGAGAGAGAGAGAGAGAGAGTGTGTGTGTGTGTGTAATTCACCGGGTCGGTCAGGATCACTTGATGATCGTGATCGTCAGCATTTTACCCTCCCGGAAGGGAGCTGAGAGCTCATATAGTCCGATCTAAGGGCAAGGCTGTGACCTTCACACAAGCACACACCCATCCCCTTGCTCAAGGAGGACAGTAACCACCCACTTCGTCAGTGAAACTTTTCGCAGCCTGAGCGAGGCGCGAACTCCCGTCTACCAGTTGGCAAGCGAGAACGTTACCACTGCACCAGCGAGCGGTGTGTGTGTGTGTGTGTGTGTGTGTGTGTGTGTGTGTGTGTGTGTGTGTGTGTGTGTGTGTGTGAGAGAGAGAGAGAGAGAGAGAGAGAGAGAGAGAGTTTAGGGGGTGACTGAAGACAATCACCGCCCCTAGCCTTAAGCCAAAGGTCCTAAGGTTGCTTTTTCTATGTCCTGTCTACGTGAAATTGGTCTTAATGGCTTTCTTCTGCGATTTCTTAACAATTTATGGATACTTAGGATTCGCGGGCTTAATTACCTCTCTCTCTCTCTGTCTCTCTGTCAAATCTTGTGAAAAAAGGCCGTATCCTTCAAAGTTGTTTCTTTCACTAATTTAAGCCCTATTCTCTCTCTCTCTCTCTCTCTCTCTCTCTCCCCCATAAATATTCCCAGGCCCCTACTTAACAATAGCAGCCTCTCTCTTAAAACAGGTCCTTTCTTTTATCTGATTCTCTCTGCTAGGCTGTAATACAGGCGGCAGGGTTGTGCTGGTGGGTAGGCCTAGAGAGAGAGAGAGAGAGAGAGAGAGAGAGAGAGAGAGAGAGAGAGAGAGAGAGAGAGAGAGAGAGAAAAGGATATCAAAACAGGAGGATCTGAGGAAGAGGAAAGGAGAGGAGGGAAGTGAGGGAGAAGAGATAAAAATGAATGGACTGAGAGAGAGAGAGAGAGAGAGAGAGAGAGAGAGAGAGAGAGAGAGAGAGAGAGAGAGAGAGAATCATCATCATCATCATGCAGGAAAAAAAAATATATATATATCAGTCTACCAAGCAAAATCTCTCTCTCTCTCTCTCTCTCCCACATTCCTCCACCTCTCCTCTTTCACCTAGGCCTACACCTCCCCCTCGTAAATAACCTCTCCTACACGTACTCCGTCCTACCCTGGGGTTACCTGAGGACAACCTGGACCCCTAACACCTCTTCCTTAGCGATTTATTTCTGGATATGGCTCGCAATTATCCTTTTATGCGCTATTTTATGCAAAGTCTGGCGATATTGGAAGGAATTTGTACAACACAGAATAGGACAGTAAGATGTAATAAGCAAAATAAATCGCTTACGAAAAGATGATAGGGAGCTTCGAGAATAAGGACCCTAGCCTCACAGGGGTATGCTGGCAGGGAGATTCACAGACAGAAGTTTATCTACTCCACTGTATCTATCCTTCACTCGGGGTGTATTCGTCACTTTCCGATAATTGTAAAAGAGGGAAGAAAAATACCAGACTCATATAACACTAGGGGTATATCGTCAGCTTCTTCCTTCACGTATATCAGAAAAAAAATCTACAGAGAAAAAATATACGGAGAAATATATCACGCCACTTTCTCTATACTCAGGGCAGGTCCGTCCACTTCCTCCCTATCTTATAACAGAATCATCATTGCGCAGAAAAACCATATCATGCCTCTCTTCACACCTCAGTTACATCCGCCTCTCTCTTCCCTGATGCATCACATCAAAAGAAAATAGAATATGGAGAGAGGAATAAACCAGGCTTCTCTGTACTTCGCGTGTAGGGTATGCTAGTCATATTACTCTCTGACGTGATCATATATAAGGGCAGAGAAACATACCAAGCCTCTCTCAGCTTAGGAATATTAGCCACCGGAGGAGAGAGGCTGGTGATACATTGTGTTTTTTTGCTACTGATCTTACTATTACCAACTATTGAAACACACACACACCTTACTATTACCCCCCCCCACACACACACCTTACTATTACCCCCCCCACACACACACACCTTACTAGTACCCCCCCCCACACACACACCTTACTATTACCCCCCCCACACACACACCTTACTATTACCCCCCCCCACACACACACCTTACTATTACCCCCCCCACACACACACCTTACTATTACCCCCCCCACACACACACCTTACTATTACCCCCCCCACACACACACCTTACTATTACCAACACACCCACACACCTTACTATTACCCCCCCCCCACACACACACAAACTCCCACTACTGAGCTAACATTTCTAACTGCCTAATATATACGTGGAATTATTTAAGGCAAGAAAATGAATATAAGATGCCGAGGACCATCATCTTCGCGTCTTAAGGAGGAGGATGGAAGATACACACGCAACCAGCATCTCGGCAAATACTTAACCCTTCCCGCTATGCAAAACTCCACACAAAACACAAAAAAGCCAAATAATAATAATAATAATAATATCCAGTGCACAATATCTATCTATCTATCCACCCATCTATCTATCTATCTATCTATCTATCTGTGTGGCAATGTCTTATCCCACACCGCTGCACAACACTTCACGCACAGCCAAACAAAAACGCAAAAACGAATTAACATCCTGTGCACAATATCTATCACGCTATCCATCTGTGTGTGTGTGTGTGTGTGTGTGTGTGTGTGTGTGTGTGTGTGTGTGTGTGCGCGCGCGTATCCCTAGCGCATCTTGCATACAAAGAAATTACCTAAAAATGAGGATGAAGAGTACTTAGGTAAAAAAAAAAAATCCGCTTAGTAGGGCGACTGTTGAGAGAGACAGAGAGAGAGGGAGAGAGAGAGAGAGAGAATCAAGCATTATGTGTATTCCCCGTCTATGTACAATGGCTGACTTTCACGTTTGTCCTTGCTTGTCTGGTGTGCTGTGGTGGTGTGGTGTGTGGTGTGGAGTGGATGTGGCTGTTACCCTGTGCACACCCCGGCAAGGTGGAGGCGATGTGGAGACCTTGCAGTGTGTGGAGAGGTCTAGTGGCTCCAAACTCTCTCACACTCGCTCACACTTTCTCACCTTTACATAACACGTTGAGACCTTGCCATGTGAAGAGGTCTGGTGCTTACAAATTCTCCCACTCCCTCTCATTTTCTCACATTTACTATACATAACACACAGCATGCAGGCCGTAATTATAACAGGCTACAGGTGTGCTATCTATCACGCTCTCTCTCTCTCTCTCTGTCTATCTCTCTCTGTCTCTGTCTCTCTCTATTCGCTGTTTTTCTCACTTTTATATGACACACTGGCTTGTCCTCCATCACATGAGGGGACCAGGAGGATGTAAGCTCTCACACTTTTGCTCTCTCTCTCTCTCTCTCTCTCTCTCTCTCTCTCTCTCTCTCTCTCTCTCTTCTCTCTTCTCTCTCCCATCTCCACCAAATTCCTGTATCTCTGCTCATCACCCAACTCATCTTTCCTAAATCACTGCTCATCACTTAAGTCATCTCTCCTCTATCACTGCTCATCACCCAACTCACCTCCACCAAATTCTTCTTCATTACCCAACTCATCTCCACTTCTTTCCGCCCACTTTCAGCCTCCTTCCCCCGTGTAATAACGCCTACATGCTCCTTAATCACTGCTCATCACCTATCATTTCCACTTCCTCCTGCCAATCCAAGTTTCCTTCCATCATTTAGTTAAAAGCAGTGACTCAAGAGGTGCTTAATATTTTGAAACTGAACGAAGGTATTTGGAACGCAGTACTGTATGGTATATTATAAAA
This sequence comes from Coenobita brevimanus, assembly GCF_032717465.1. NCBI lineage: Eukaryota > Metazoa > Arthropoda > Malacostraca > Decapoda > Coenobitidae > Coenobita > Coenobita brevimanus. Next base: position 36,866,720 of record NC_136957.1, on the reverse strand, counting down.
TCGTTTACGTAATGGTGGTGGTGGTGATGATGATGATGATGCTGATGCTGATGATGATGATGATGACGAGAAAAGTTGCTGATTTCGATTTGGGTGGTGATATTCTAAAAGGTTACTGACTGAGATGTAGGTAATAATAATAATAATAATAATAATAATAATAATAATAATAATAATAATGATGATTTTTTATAAGGTTGCTGAGGAAGACAAAGAACTGTATGGGTGGAGTCGAAGGGGGTGGGGGTGGGGAGAGGGAGGGGACGTGGACGGGGGGGAGGGGAGGGGAGGGGACGTGGACGGGGGGGAGGGGAGGGGAGGGGACGTGGACGGGGAAGGGGAGAAAGGGAGGGGGATGTTACGGATGGTGACGGGGTGACGTGGATGTAATAAATGCACCAGAAACCACGAGAGAGAGAGAGAGAGAGAGAGAGAGAGAGAGAGAGAGAGAGAAATCAAAATACAGTTACTTATACAAACCATACGTTACAAATTATGCAAAAAAAAAAAAAAAAAAAAAAAAAAAAAAAAAAGGAGAGAGAGGAAGGAGGGATGGAAAAGGTGACAGTGAGGTTCTGAGTCCAAGAGATGACAGTCCTCTTGTTCACCGTGCTCCACTGTACAGGAAAAAAACAATACTATTACATCACTACACAGTCACACGCACAGTAACAGTGAGACGGGAAACCGAGTACTGTGATTCACTGCTAGGACTGTGGATTTCACCGTAGTAAGTGTGGTGGGCGGTGTGGTGGAGAGGTGGTGATTGTGGTGGGCGGGGTGGAGAGGGGGAGTTTGTGATGGTGTGTGTGTGTGTGTGTGTGTGTGTGTGTGTGTGTGTGTGTGTGTGTGTGTGTGTGTGTGTGTGTGTGATTATAGGACTCTGGGTCTTTGGGTGTGGGTGTGGATGTGGGTGGGGGTGTGAGTGTGGATTTGGATCTGAGTATGGGTGGGGGTGCGAATGTGGGTGTGGTTGAAGACAAAGATGTGGGTGTAGAAGCATGATCAGGAGTGGTAAGAGGAAAAGAACAGGGGCAGAAGTGGGTGTGGTTGTGTATGGATGAATGTGGGTGTGGTTGTGTATGTATGAATGTAGGTGTGGAGATAGGAGCAAAGATAACACAACAGGAAAATTGTGTGTGAGTTTGAGTGTGCGTCTTGTGTAGGAATGGGTGTATGTAAGGGTGTGGGTGTAGGCAGCATGCAAAGGTGTAAGTGTGGGTATAGGTAACGACGTAGGTGTGGTCGTGGGTAAGGTGTTGCAGGTAAGAAGAGTTCCTACGATGAGAGGGGCAGACTGTGGTACACTTAGAGAGGCAGAGGCACACTCCACTCCTGATGCGGGCTGGTTCGTGGTCAAGAATCAATGATTGCAGTGGAGGGGAAGGAGTGCGCGAAGAAGTAACAGAATTGGGGGTTAGAAGAAGGGTGGACGTAGGTGTGTGTAGGTATGAGTGTGGTATGGCTATGGGAAGAGGAGTAAGGAGAGGAGTGGAAGTATATATGCAGGAGTGTTGGTATAAGTATGGGGAACAGAATTGGGAGTAAGAAGAGGAGTAGACGTAGGTGTGTGGAGGTATGAGTGTGATATGGTAATGGGAAGAAAAGTAACAAGAGGAGTAAAAGTATGTGTGCAGTGATGTTGGTATAAGTGTAGTGATAAGTAGAGTAGTAGACGCAAAGGTAAGAAAAATAGAAGTACGTATAAGTGTGCGTGTGTGTGACATGGACGGGGGTTTATAAGTAGATGCTGATGTACAGAAGCAAGTAAAATTAAATGTAGGTGTGTGGGTGTAAGAGGTGTGAGTGTGTGTATGGGTGTGGCAGGTAAGAAGGGTTCCTACCGGAGGAGGGGCGGGCTGCGGACACACTGAGAGAGAGGCAGACCACTCCTGACGCAGCTGCATCCTAGTCTGGGATCAATGAGTGTGCAGCTTCCCTCCGCCCTCCCACACACCTACACAATATACCTGCATCCTACATACCTGCCATGCCCTACCACACGTACACACACACCTGTCATACCTCACCACACGTACACACTCCCGCATCCTTCACTCCTGTCCTGCTCCTGCCACACCTATACACACACACAGCTGCATCCTACACACACACACACACAAACTGCATCCTACACACCCGTTTTGCCTCCCCTCTCCCAACACACACACACGCGCACCTGTCTAGGCTTCCATACAGGTGTCCCAGATCTTTCACACCTCTCTTACCAATCCAACATTCTCCCATACTTATTCTGTCCCTCCCACACCCACACTTGCCTCGTACGAACATGTCCTGCTCTTCCCACAACTATTCTATCCTTCCCAAACCCTCCCTGTCACTACAACACCTAATCCGCTCACAAACCTCTCCAAGCGTTTCCAAATCTGTTTCAGCTTATCCTACACCTGTCCTATCCTTCTCACAAACGTTTTAGATTAACACTATACCAATCTTGCTCTTCATAAACCTGGCCTATCTCTCTCACACCTGCCCTGTCCTCACACAATTATACTCTGTCACCTGGGGAAGACGGGCACACAGGTAAACAAACACATAGAGACAAATGAAACATACACACACACACACACACACACACACACACACACACACACACACACGCACACACACACAAAACATCCATTAATCCTTCAGCTCCTAACCTCACCAGCACAATAACTCCTTATATTTCTGGTTATACTCCTGCTTCAACCAGACGATTTTATTCAGCCTGGTATTAACCCCCTCGTACTGAAGTTATTAAAACAGGTGGTAACTGGAATTTCCTGTTTAATTAAGGTACAAGGTCCCTTTAAAGAGGCATATTGAAATTGGTCAAAAATTTAGGAGGTTTACTGTATTAAAAAAAAAAAAAAAAAAAAAAAAAAAAAAAAATTTAAAGGGCTGATCTTTGAGTGTGCAGGCCTTGGGTTATAATAGAGAGATAGAGAGAGAGAGAGAGAGAGGAGCCAAGGTTGAAAATCTGAATGTTCTGATTGTGTGAGTGTGTGTGTGTGTGTGAAATGAGTACCTGTGTTTCTCTCTCTCTCTCTCCTTCAAACAGTGTGATAAAAAGTCTTCCTTCAGTGACAAGACTATTAATTGCTACAGAACCCGAAGCCAAAAATATCCGTGAAAAGGTGAAGGTGAGTACGTGACCGGTGACTGGGTAGGTAGGTAGGCAGGAAGGTAGGTAGGTATACTGTACAGGCAGGCAGGAAGATTAGGACTGTGGGTGAATAGATAGGCGTGTAGGCAGGTGTGCATAAGGCTTCATGTAGGTAGGTAGGTACGTAGGTAAGTAGATACGCAGGTGAGTAGGTAGGCAGGAAGGTAAGTTCTTAAGCAGACAGGTATCATGAATGTTATCGATAAAAACACAGGTAGGTATACTGAGACGCAGGCTGGCATGTGGATGTGGCAATAAGTGGATGATTCAGTGGATGTGTAAGGTACAAAGTGGATGGGTCGGCTCGCAGGAGAGGGGGAGGGAGAGGGAGGGAGAGGGAGAGAGAGAGAGAGAGAGAGAGAATCAGTGGGTAGGTAAGGAGTAACAAGTACAGAGGTTCCACTGGTAGGTCACTAGCAGATGAAAACGAGAAAGTAGAAGAGTGAAAGAAACAAAATTTAAAATGAAAAAAAAATAATAATAATAATAATCCTTTTTCCAGTATAAGTTCCTTCCTAAACGAAAATGAGAAAATGCAAAACAATTACAAGCGAAAACTGAGAAAAACAAAACAAAACAAAACAAGAACATAAAAAAAAAAAATCCACTTCACGCAGGACAATAAAAAGACATGAGAACACTAAGAAAAACAAAAAGGACCAAAATAATAATAATAATAATAATAACAACAACAATAATAGTAATAATAATAATGTTTTCCTTTCCACTTAACCTCCCAGGCATCGGTGGTAATTGTCAGATGGTCGCAGGCAGGTAAACACAGGTAAGTTCTGGCCTTTGGTTCTTTCTTCCTCGCATAACTCCTCCACCAAGTCCTTCAATATTTCTCTGCTACACTCTGTTTCTGTATGGCCGTCCTTCAATACTTCTGTCATACTAAGTTCCTTCATGATGCGGTATCCCTCCATCACCATACACGCACATACTGTATACATTCACCGTAACTCTGATAATACTGTGCTGGGAATAAGTTGATGATCCGACTCATATTGTTCACGGTAATTACTTAAAAACATCAAATTTAGATTAATATTGTCAACATTACAATTCTACATTCTCCTTGTGTTTATACCCTTTGTCTCTTCCCTCGACGTATACCAAAATATGTGTAAACAGAACGCAATACTGTTAGTCTGCATAATCGTCTCTTCCATTGCAAACAAGTCAACTTTTCGCAATTACAACATTCACGTGCCACTATCATAAAAATTCGGCATGGTAAGTGTTAGTAGAAAAAAAGACTAAGATTTTAAAACAATGGATTACAGAGAGGGGCAACACGTGGGGCAGGCGCGTGCGGGGTTTGGCGGGGGTGGCTTAGGTGCTCGTGGTGACTGCACGCGCGGTACTGAATCACACCTCTCACCCACCCTCCCCACCCATTACATTATCTTCACGCTCCTACACATCCCAATCACGCACGCTACGTCTGTGTCATACATACATATAGATCGATAGACAGATATATACAGACAGATAAAAGACCTAATATCATCTCAATTCTCGCCTACGATATGGGTGAGACAATCCCGACAGAAATGGAAAACAGAAAGCATAAAGGAAAACTATCAAACATCACAACCAGTGAAATGGGCCAGGTAATAATTTCACACACACACACACACACACACACACACACACACACACACACACACACACACACACACACAAATTTCTACCTTCCTTTGGCGTGCATTCTTCAGGTCGTCAAACTTCATTCATCCACCCACGCTGACATCCACCACTATTCACCAACCATCCCACACCCCACTAACCCACGCCGCCAAACATTACCCTCGTCATTACCATTATATCTTACACTCCCAGCCACACCCGACACCAATTCCACACACCACCGACGTTAACAATACGGCAACGTTATATCCCAATGACGCTAACGGGAAACACACCTCTCTCTCATTACCAATCCTCTTGATAACGGTACAGATAATTAGTTCTAGGATATTGGGACGTTGTTTATGTTACTGCTACTATCTATCTATTGTCTCTATCTATCTATATATCTATTGCCAGACGCCTAAATCCCGTAAGGGGTGGCCACAAACAAATCGTCTCTATGTTGTCCTGCCCCCCACCATTTCCCTGCTTTCCTCCCAGCTATTACCAGACGATTTTATTCAGCTAAGGGATGGTTTTCAGGACCAGAGGGATTTGATACAGACTTCCTCAACCCCTCTGCCACTGCACATCGCTCTGAACTTGAATAAAAATCGTCTGAAGTATGGATAGGTTTAAGAATTGGCTCTCTTACTGGATGAGTTTATGGTTATTATTTACAACTCCTTCACTATACGACTTGCCAAACGAGGAGTAAAGCAAACTTGATAAGGATGATGCCTGGTGAGAGAGAGAGAGAGAGAGAGAGAGAGAGACGCGTGCTTACCTCCTTTACCTTCCCCCTTTCCTACTGCTTCCTGTCTAGCGTCTGATATCACCACATAAGCTTTGTACGTCAAACATAAAGACAAGTGAAGGATGCTTTCTTTATTTTACACGTGCTTCTTCTTGCCCACCGGAGAAACGCAAAAGAAAGTATTATAATTATTTTACTCCTAGTTCCTCTTACCCAACAGATAATTCCAACAGAAAGTTTTATAATTCCTTTTATTTTACTCCTCCTCGCCCTCACTTCCTGTCTTATCCCTTCTTGTATAGTTTTACGTCTTCCTCTTCCCGTTCTCCTTTGCCTTTTTCTCTAGTCTTGTTCATCCTTTTCATGCATTCCTCTTCATCCTGTCTCTTTTATCTTTCCTTGTATAATTCAAACAAAATGATCAACAAAAAATATTAGGCAAAACACAGTAAAATAAAAACTTAAAACAATAATGATCTCGCCCTAATGTTCTTGTGTTCGACGTGTCATTATTGCGGTACATCTCTTAAACCAGATCTTCATAATTTTCAGTATTTCGACAAGTACAAGTGTGTGTGTGTGTGTGTGTGTGTGTGTGTGTGTGTGTGTGTGTGTGTGTGTGTGTGTGTGTGTGTGTGTGTGTGTGTGTGTGTGTGTGTGTGTGTGTGTGTGTGTGTGTGTGTGTGTGTGTGTGTGTGTGTGTGTGTGTGTGTGTGTGTGTGTGTGTGTGTGTGTGTTTCTTCATAATTTTCAGTATTTCGACAAATACAATTTTATGTCTGTTCTTCATAATTTTCAGTATTTCGACAAGGATAATTTTTTTGGTGTCATGTCGGCGCTGCAAAAATATCACTATAACTTCTACCTCTGCTGTTCTTAAGGTGGGAGTAATTACCCTCAAGGAAGCAATTTTGTCTTTTCAAGGGGATAATATCGGTAAAACATGGCTCGACGATATTTTCTTTATAAGACAATAAAAAAGATGATCATGAGCATGTTCTGGTTACTTTCTGGATAAACATGGTAAAGGAAACACCATTCTATCATAGGACACAAGATCTTGATGTCTTTTTGCAACTACATAGGCTGAAGTGTGTTTTTCTGCTATGCTATGCTAAAATAATAATGAAAAAGGCCAAACTCAGGATGATTATTGACTATGACATTGCCTCTAGCCGACCCACGCAAAGAAAAACACTAAAGAAAAGATTATTAACTATGACACTGCCTTTAGCCGACCCACGCACAGAAAAACAGATCAAAAGAAAAAAAAACATTACCCATCACAGCAGTAGCCTAACCACGTGTATGTCCCACTAAAAACACTTAATGTAATCGAAAACCATACACTGACTTCCTCCTGTAGCTTGAAAAATCACCTGGAAAACACCTTACCAGTACCAATATGCTGTTCTATTCTTTCTCACGGTTTAAGGAGGATGGGGGCAGTAACAACCTATCTTGGTGTGCCATGGGGTAAAAAACTAAATAAATAAATAAAAATAAAAAAAAAAAAACTGTTCTAACTTAACCCACCCTCATAGACACAAATAATAACTTTACCTACCTGGAAAAAAACCATAAACCCTACCTACCTACCTACCTACCTATCTACCTACCTACCTACTTACGGGATACCTATCTGGAGAAATATACGTAAATCTGTACTTACCCCATCGCCACAGAAAAACAAAATCAAGTACTTACCTGAAAGTAAGAGAAAAAAGTTAGTTTACAGACGAATTAATTATACAGTAAATCATCATCATCATCATCACCCCCCCCCAATTACCAGTTATAAGGAGTAAAATCATCATCATCATTATCCCCCAATTCCAAGTTATGAGGAGTAAAATCATCATCATCATCACCCCTCAATTCCCAGTTATAAGGAGTAAAATCATCATCATCATCATCATCACCCCTCAATTCCCAGTTATAAGGAGTAAAATCATCATCATCATCACTCCCCAATTCCCAGTTATGAGGAGTAAAATCATCGTCGTCGTCATCATCATCATCATCATCATCACCGCCACCATCACCATCATAATCATCATCATCACCCAATTCCCAGTTATAAGGTAGGCAATATACTGTACGGTATTATATAAGCACTGCATCTGATAATACCTTCTCTTGCACCAAACAGTATATATAAAACTAAAATACATATATTCATACATAAAACAATGACTGCTCTCTCTCTCTCTCTCAAACACACACACACACAACAGCCGCCTCCTCCTTCATGGACGAAATCTGACCTTCTAGTAAAAAATAAAAAAATAAAAATCCAATTCACTTTTTCCAGACAGATCTTTAGACACAATGTAACTGTTTTGATATGAATGAAAAAGTGTAAGGGTTGCTGACTCATGGTAATTAATGATGAAGCAATTAGAGGTTAGGTAATGGATATAGAGGACAGGGGTGCAGTTGAGGATAATGATGAAGAGTGGAGAATTTTGTGGTGGTTGTGGTGGTTATTATTATTATTCTTATCACTGGGATCATTTGTGGTGTTGGTGAAAAAAGAGGAAAAGTTATTTATTGCCTCCCGCGATAGCGAAGCTGGCATTGTTTTCAATTTGTCTGTCTGTGTGTCTGTTAGCATGATAACTTCGCAACCGCTCAAGATATCATCACAAAATTTTACAGGTGTGTAGTAGGGATGAAAATCTCCTAAGGGTTCGAAATTGGTAAAAGTAGGTCAAGGTCAAGGTCATATTCCGAGCCGCGCTAGATATGTATCGGCTCGCGGCTGGTGTGATTCCCCCTTCAGGGTCTCTAGTTGTTGTTGTTCTTCTTCTTCTTCGTCTTCTTCTTCTTCTTCTTCTTCTTCTTATTATTATTATTAACACTTCCATACGGTAGCAATTTTTTTAATCGCCTTGAGTTGCAGTAATTT
>NC_136957.1:36793245-36848245 GCF_032717465.1 Coenobita brevimanus | reverse complement strand
CTTGAGGATTTTTTCATTTTTTTTTTTTTTTCCTGTTTTCATTGGTGGTATTCGCATTCTTTCATATTTACTGTACTCACTCTCTCCCTCCCCCCCTCTCTCTCTCTCTCTCTCACACACACACACACACACACACACACACACCTCTCGCTGGTGCAGTGGTAACGTCCCCGCTTGCCAACTGGTGGACGGGAGTTCGCGCCTCGCTCAGGTTGCGAAAAGTTTCACTGACGAAGTGGGTGGTTACTGTCCCCCTGGAGCAAGGGGACGTGTGTGTGCGTGTGTGAAGGTCACAGCCTTGCCCTTAGATCGGATTATATGAGCTCTCAGCTCCCTTCCGGGAGGGTAAAAGCTGACGATCACGACCATCAAGTGATCCTGACCGACCCGGTGAATTACCCGGACCCGGTGAATTACACACACACACACACACACACACACACACACACACACACACCGCTATGCCTTCAACCAGCCGCACACAAATTCATCTACCGTCAAGAGTGACTGAAATACCAACCTCTAAAGATACAAATAAACAAATAATAAAAATAAACCCTAGTTCCATGAGGCAAATCTAATAAAAATAAATAAATAAATAAAATCCTACTCCCACGAAACAGGTAAATAAATTAAAAAATAAGTAGATAAATCCTACTCCCTCGAACAGGTAAATAAATAAATCCTACTCCCACGAACAGGTAAATAAATTAAAAAATAAGTAAATAAATCCTACCCCCACGAACAGGTAAATAAATAAAAATATATAAATCCTACTCCCACGAACAGGTAAATAAATAAATAAAAATATATAAATCCTACTCCCACGAACAGGTAAATAAATAAAAATATATAAATCCTACTCCCACGAACAGGTAAATAAATAAAAATATATAAATCCTACTCCCACGAACAGGTAAATAAATAAAAATATATAAATCCTACTCCCACGAACAGGTAAATAAATAAACAAATCCTACTCCCACGAACAGGTAAATAAATAAACAAATCCTACTCCCAAGAACAGGTAAGTAAATAAATAAATCCTCCTCCCATGAACATGTAAATAAATAAAATAAATAAATAAATCCTCCTCCCACGAAACAGGTAAATCTATTCACCATACCTGACACGGTGACACTAATTGAGGCAGGTGAGGTGATTAGATCATGACCCGTCCTTGATGTTACATGTATGGCCTCTCTCTCTCTCTCTCTCTCTCTCTAACTGCTAGCCTCTCGATTTTATTGCTAGTTTTTATGTTTCTCTTCCTTTCTGTCTGCCTATCTATGTACTGTATTTCTGTATCAACCAATACTGTACCGTCTTGTTCTCTCTCTCTCTCTCTCTCTCTTACACACACACACACACACACACACACACACACACACACACACACACACACACACACCTTTACCTGTCTGGTCTCCTTCACCTGGCCCTTCCCTTAGTTCCCTGGCTCTCACTCAAATTGCCAGAAATCCTTCACGCTCCCCATTATATTGCCCAAAGTCCTCTCTCTCTCTCTCTCTCTCTCTCTCTCTCTCTCTCTCTCTCTCTCTCTCTCTCTATATATTGCCCATACGCCCTTCATTTCCCATAACCTATCTTCACCCTAGTAACTCTCTCTCTCTCTCTCTCTTATATAGTCCAAAGTCCATCAATTCCCTTAACCTAACCGTCCTTACAGAAACTCTCCCATCTCTCTCTCTCTCTCTCTCTCTCTCCCCTTACCCACCGCCGCCGCCTCCTCCCGGGACAAAAAAGGAGAAATTACCCCTACCCCCCAAAAAATGTGCCAGCCCTAAAAAGAGTGAAGCTGCGGTGACGCCACGTAACAAGTTAAATTACAGTCACGCTGTGTTACGTCACCACTCTTGCTGTCATGTACCGTACGCAGATACTACTACTGCTACTACTACCATTACTACTGTACCTATGGCTACTACTACTACAACGACTACTACTACTACTCTTACTATCACTACTACCTATGGCTACAACTACTACAACTACTACTACCCATTACATCTACTATTGCTACTACTACCCACTACTTTACCCATTGCTTCTACTACTACTACTACTACTACTACCCATTACTTCTATTACTACTACTACCTATTACTTCTACTACTACTACTACTACTACTAATAATAATAATAATAATAATAATAATAATAACAATAATAATAATAAATGAAGATGAATAAAAAAAACGCTGGTGCTACAGATGATGTTTTTTTTTTTTTTTTACTGAAGGTGAGATCAAAGACGCTAAAAAAAAGTCTTCACACCTGTCCTTCCCTTTCCGCCCTATGGCATGACGTCAGAAAAAAAAAAAAAAAAAAAAAAAAAAAAAAAAAAGTCGAGATGCGAGCTACCCTTTGTGTCATGCAGGAAGACGGACCCTAGACTTAGAGAGAGAGAGAGAGAGAGAGAGAGAGAGAGACAGACAGACAGACTTACCCCTCCGTTTTTCTCTTTACTCCGGTCTCATGCTGGAGAGAGAGAGAGAGAGAGAGAGAGAGAGAGAGAGAGAGAGAGAGAGAGAGAGAGAGAGGCCACATAGAGGCACAAATATATCTGGGCGGCTTGACTGCCTGGTTATACAAACGTCTATCTATCTATCTATAGCCCGACGCCCTAATCCCGCAAAGGGTGGCCGCAGACAAAACGCCTCCAAGTCGCTCTGTCACCCACCATTTGACTACCCTCCCCCCAACTCACACCCCCCTCCCTCATATACCTCTCAACTCCATCCCTCCACCTCATCCTCGGTCTACCTCTCCCTCTCCCTCCCTCCACCTCACCTACATACACCCTCTTAGTCTTTCATTCTCCATTCTCTCCACATGTCCAAACCACCTCAGTGTATTTCTCCTAATCTTCTCAACCACATCCACATCCACCCCACAGCGTTCCTTCACTTCTTCATTCGTCAACCTGTCCCTCCACGTCACTCCACATGCTCCTCTCAAGTAACTCATTTCCACTGCTCTCACTCTTGACTTGTTTCCCTCTTGCAAGGTCCATGCCTCGCTTCCATACGTCAGGGTAGGGATCACAATACTATCATGCAGTGACTTCTTAACTACCATACTCACCTCCCTATTTCTCATCACTGCTTTCAGTGAACCAACAACCTTTCTTCCCTGCTGTACCCTTTCACGCACTTCATCCCCCAAAGTTCCATCCTTACTCATCACACTACCCAAGTACTTGAATGCACTCACATTCTCCATATCCTCACCATCCAACCTCACTGCACACTCTGTGACTTCATTCCTCTCAAACACCATAAGTTTACTTTTGTTTACATTAACTTTCAGATTCCTCCTCCTACACACTGTCCCAAATTCATTCACCAAACCTTGCAACTCCCATTCATCTTCACTCAAACAAACGTCCCTCAATTATTTCCATATCCCCCGAAAGACGGCTGGCTGACTGCGGGATAAGGACAACTTCAGTCTGCAGTCCACTGGGTTCACGTTTTAGATGAACTTAGAGCCAGTACAACAGCAACAACTACTACTACTACCCCTGAGTGGCGTTTTGTGAGCAATAAACTCCACCTAATCGTTTCCTGGAATAAAGGAAACTAGCTGAAATGTCGCTCCGAGTTGTTACCCGCTGATAGGCACTACATCGAGTGAGTGGACGGTGAGTGCCTCAATCTAACCACCTCTTCAAACCGATGACGAACTCTAATATATTCTTTCATTTTCAGACGATATTACTGTATTCAGTTTGGGTTACATTTTTCAAACCAAAAGATTTCGATAAACCCTTTAATAATCACTAGCAATATAACTTTAATTTGGCTCGGTTATCTTGTTTTTGTTTTTTCTTGGAAGGAACAATTTTCGGATTCCTGACCTTTGGTTCCTTCTTCCTTGGTTTCGTTTCGTTTCGTTTCGTTTTTGAAGGCTTCAACATGCTTGCATGTGTCGGCCTTGGTCACCTAATGGCGGCTCTTCATGCTGCACGATCCATGACAGCCTCCCTGTTCAGTCCCTTAACCCTAAGGTCACACTTCATGAACTCGTTCCACGTCTTTCTCGGTCTACCCCTCGCAACCCCACCCCCAATATTAACACTTCTCACCTTCTGCACCCAATTATCATCCCCCATCCTCTCCACATGCCCAATCCATCTCAATCTGCCTCTCCTCATCACAACACCAATACACTCCAATCCCATCCTACCTATCAATTCTTCCATTGTAAACCCAGCCCCCCCAGGCCTTGCACGCAGGGACGCACTGCACATCCACCTAATCATTGTCATTTCTGTACGTCTGAGCCTGCGAATATCCTCTTCCTTTACTGCCCAGGTCTCACTACCATACAGCATCACACTCCTAACACATGCTGCATACAAAGACCCCCTAAGCACTAATAAAAAAAAAAAAAAAAAAAATAGAGGTCTGTCCTAAAAATCGTAGTGGTAACAAAAAAATATATATATAACATCACTGAATTCAAAGTTACATCGAAAGGCAATCTAAAAAAAAAAATTAAAGCTATGACATCACGCACTTATCATACAGTATATCAATAAAAATCAGTAGTTCGACAAGATAACTCAAGAAACGCTGAGAATAAAATCAGAATTGGAGTCTATACATAAAACTCACAATGTAGGTCGTAAAGCACTGAGCACACGTAAGAAAAACTCCACAGCTCCACACGAAATCCAGGGAGCGTGAAGCATTGCGTATGAATAGTACAAATCACACGAGGCATATATCACAGCCAATTCTAAGCATACGAGAAGCGTGAAGCATAATATAATCTGTGCTACCGTGGTAATCTATCAATGTGTAGTTCTTGTATTATACGTAGCCTATCTGTTTGTGTATGTAAGTACGTATGTAGGCTATGTAGGTTGGTTGGTACAGTAGTTAAGTATGTAGGTATACATGTAAATACGTACGGATGTTGGTATGGATGTAAATATGTATGCTTGTAGGCAGGCATGTAAATACAGTATGTGTGTAATCAAGTATGTAAGGTATGTATGTATGTATGTATGAATGTGTGTACGTATGTATTCATGTATACCATCACCCTCAATGCCCCCTCCAAACGCACTGGATTTCATGTTTTAAAAAGCTACAGTGACTAAGTGAGAGACAAACACTGTATTTGGCCGTCCCTGTGAGTGTAGCAAAACAATAATTTCTAGTATAAGGGTCCTAAAAAATAAAAAATAAAAATTCAAAGGGCCCAATGCATGAAAAAAAAAAAAAAAAATCTAGCCACACTCAAGGAGCATTAGAGAAATTCTGCATCAATCAGGACTTGGAGCATTATCAACATCAATCATCAACCAGGACTGGAGCAATATTAACATCAATCATCAACCAAAACGAGTCAAGAAAATTACAATCATAACACTCTAAACATTAAAAAAATATATATATGTTTATGGAGTATTATCAAAAAAATCAATCCAAACTGCATACAAGGAGCATTATCTGAAATCATTATTAACCAGTACCGACGGGCATTATCAGCATCAATCATATCCTAAGCAACAATCAAGGAGCATCAACCAAATCCACGGAAACAAATAATCAAAAGCACAATCATGGAAAATTGCAACAGGGATCAACCACAATCAAGAAACATTATCAACGTCAATCACACCAAACAAAACGATAATCAATGCGCATTTACTTCATCCAAGGAACACTATCAGCATCAATCACATCCCTTTAAGCAACAATACGACATCAAAGGAGCATCAATTACAGAAACATTATCAAACAAACACAATCAAGGAGCATAATCAAGCAAACCCACATTCAATTGAGTATTATTAACACTACACTATAATGAAGGAGCGTTATTCACACACACACACACATACACACACACACACACACACACACACACACACACACACACACACACACACACACAGCATGAGTCACTACATCTGAGCACTGTCCTCGGTGGTGCACGGAGAGAGAGAGAGAGAGAGAGAGAGAGAGGAGGGAACTGAACACCTCAAGGGTCTGTCTGTTTAACTATCTATCAGTATACTTGTTTTTCTATCTATCTATCTAACCTATCAGTTCAGCAACATGAGGACTCTCTCTCTCTCTCTCTCTTTCTCTCTCTCTCTCACTTGTTAAAAGCCACGTAAACTCAATTAAAAAGTACTATGCCACCTGTCGTTTCAATGATACACCTTTCTCTAACTCGAATGTAATCTTCTTTGACCTAACGCTGTGAAAACTCTTACTTTTACTTTCTCATAAACTTTTTCCCATCATCACTCTCTATCTCTCTCGCTCTCTCTCTTCATCTATCTATCTGCTCTCTGTTCATCTGTGTATATACCTCTTCATCTAGTGAGTTCTCGGGATACGGATATTATTTGCTATACAGTTCTCCTTTCTTCCTTCTTCCTTTGCTTCATTCCTTTCATAAACGCTTCTCCTTTCTTCCATCTTCCTCTTCCTTCCTTCGTTCATTACACACCCTCCCTCTCTCCCTTCGGCCTTTCCTAACTTAGTCCTTCTTCCTTTCCTTCATTCCCCTCTTATGCGCCTCTCCTTCCTTTCTCCCTTCCTTCCATCCTCCTTTAAACACCCTCCCTCTCTACCTTCGCCCTTTCTCTCCCTCCTTCAGTTCTTCCTTTTATTCACTCTTTTCTTGTACAACTCTGCTTCCTTTCTTCCTTTCTCCCTTCGTCCTTTCTCTCCTTCACACCTTGTCCTTCCTTTTCTTTATTCCTTTCTTATACACCTCTCCTTTCCTTCCTTCGTTCTTCCCTCCCTCCCTCCTTCCTTCCTCCTTCCCTCACTTTCCTCCTTCCATCTCCTTCCTTCCTCCCCTCCCTTCATTATACGTCCTCCCCTAAGACATCATCAGGTGAATTACTTAACAAAAACACCTGGCGATTTTCTCAGCACGCACACACACACACACACACACACACACACACACACACACACACACACACACACACACACACACAATTTTTAGCTTCATACACGCATAAGTACATATCATAGAAAAGAGGTATTCAAAAGGATATATGTGTGAAATTGAAGATGAGAAATACACAAATAAATGGAAGATGATGGAAAGAATCTATTTATCTATCTAGCAATCAATCTATGTACCGAGAGAGAGAGAGAGGGGGGGGGGAATACAACAGCCAAACAGACAAACCAGCATCCTCTTCTGCAAATCCTGGTTAAACACACACACACACACCATGAAAGGCATCACTGACAACGAAGGGTGACTAATTATGGGGGGGGAGGGGAGCAATTCCAGACGTGACACGAAGAGGGGGGGGGTGAATGAGTGTCAGAGATGCAGTTTGGGAGGGTGGGTGTCAGAGATGAAACTTGGTTGAGTGCCACAGAAAAAAAAAACGAGATGAATGGTGCACAGATAGAGCAATACTGAACAGAATAAGGGTTGGTTGGGTAAGTGAAAGGACTAAGTGACACAGAAACTACAAAGTGACACAGAAACCACTTGGGCAGGTGATGCAGAGTGACACAGAAACCACTTGGACAGGTGATAGTGACAAAGAAACCACTCGGGTGATACAAAGTGACACAGAAACCACTTGGACAGGTGATACAAAGTGACACAGAAACCACTTAGAAAGGTGATACAAAGTGACACAGAAACCACTTGGACAGGTGATACAAAGTGACATAGAAACCACTTGGACAGGTGATACAAAGTGACATAGAAACCACTTGGACAGGTGATACAAAGTGACATAGAAACCACTTGGACAGGTGATACAAAGTGACACAGAAACCACTCAGGTGATACAAAGTGGCCCAGAAACCAAATGGACAGGTGATACAAAGTGACACAGAAACCACCTGGACAGGTGATACAGACAGGCCGGCTAGAGGTGTGGCAGAGAAAACCCGTCTGAGTAGCAGCGAAACCAATCCAACTCATGAACCCGGAGAGAGAGAGAGAGAGAGAGAGAGAGAGAGAGAGAGAGACGGCGTATAACTGAGTGGATACCATGGTGAAAACTGGGTAACTGAAATAAAAGTTACTTGTGGGGTAACTCGGGTAACTTATAGGGTAACTTTACTGAGGTTGTCTAAAGGGAGTAACGTTGGTATTGCTTGTGATAAAGAGGTCTGGGAGTGGGGTTAAGAGAGCAGCACATGACACGCTCCACTTAACCCTATCGTAGTTCAACTCTCTCTCTCTCTCTCTCTGTCTCTCTCTACCTACCTACCTACCTACCCTCAGTCTTCATCAATACCATCATCATCATCACTTTATTCCCAGTATTTTAAATGGAGAGGGTAGGATAGAATAGCAGGAAATAGGAAAACACATTCACTCAACCCACCCCCGTCTAACCCACACCACACAATAATAATAATAATCATCATCATCATCATCACCGTCTATCCCACACCCCACACATCCTATCTTTTTCACTACTAGTCCTGTCTGTTTCCAAACCATGACTATCTCTATCAGTCAACAGCAGGGTACAATCATCATCATCATCATCATCATCATCCATATTACAGTGTTAATGTACTGCTTCGAGACACACACACACACACACACACACACACACACACACACACACACACACGCACGCACGCACACACACACACACACACACACACACACACACGCACACACGCACGCACGCACGCACGCACGCGCGCGCGGAAAGAGAGAGAGAGAGAGAGAGAGAGAGAGAGAGAATTTTCTGAGTACGTCTAATATAGAATAATGAGTATAGAGACAAGAGTATTTTCCTGAGGCTAACACGTATAATCTCTAATCCAGGAAGTCTCTCTCTCTCTCTCTCTTGTGTGCCTCAACGTAGGGGCCCGGGGCAAGGCTAGAGTTTCGACATTTAAGTAGGTATGGCAAACTTTAATACATAACCCCTAAACCCAGGGACACTGATTCATTTATTCATTTGTTTATTTATATTTGTTCTGGCTGCCTCTAGACACCTTTATTCTGCTGAAGAAAGATGTCTCTCAGGATGTTGAAAGGAAAGACGTCTTGGGCCACTGAAGCGGTTAAGAATAGGATGCTAAGCCCTTGGACAAATACCTACTGTCTGTACTTTGATATACTAGCAACATAAGTCCGACCATCACCTACATCCCATCTGTCTCCCTTCACTTTCATCATCACCATCTCCCTTTCATCCTCTCTTCCCTTCCTTTACCCCCTTTCCTCCTCCTCCTAGTTCATCTCCCTTTTTCGTCCCTTCTCCTACACTCACCCCCCACCCCTTCTATCTCTTCCTACCCTGTCACCCTTCTTCCTTTCCCTCTCTCTCCTTCTCTACTCCCATACATTCCCCAAGCCCTCCTCACCATTCCCGTCAATCATTTTCTTTTCTTTCTTTGCCTATCATTTCGTTTCTGCTACCTCCCTCCCCCCCTCTTTCCCCTTCCTCCTTTCCCACCATCCACGCTCTCTCTCTCTCTCTCCCTCTCTCCTTCCCCGTTCCCTCACTCTACTCCCTCCTCCTCTCTCTCTTCCCCTTTCCCTTACTCTACCCCTTCCTTCCCTCTCTCTTCCCCTTCTCCCTCTACTCCCTCCCCCTCTCTCTCTTCCCCTTTCCCTCAACTCCCTCCCCAGCCACACCCTCACTCCCCACATAAATCTTGACCTTCCTTGAGAGAATTCCTGCCACTTTCCCTGCTTCGCTCAATGAGTTTCTTGCCGCGGTGTGTCAGGAACCACCGGAAAAGTATTACGGTTACCCCCACAACGTAACGCAACATCACAGCACCGCACAACACCATACCATACCATACCAAAGCAAACCATACCACATTACGCCACAACACCATACCATACCAAAGCAAACCATACCACACTACGCCACAACACCATACCATACCAAAACAAACCATACCACATTACGCCACAACACCATACCACACCAGAGCACACCATACCACACTACGCCACAACACCATACCATACCAGAGCAAACCATACCACACTACGCCACAACACCATACCATACCAAAGCAATCCATACCACACTACGCAACAATACAACACCATACCATACCAAAGCAAAACATACCACTCTACGCCACACCACCATACCATACCACACAACACATCACCACAGAACATAGCACACAAAGCATCGCAGCCTACCATCAAAACAAAACAACACAAGACATCATTATCATACCACACACCACCACACCACAACATACAACAAACCACAATACAACGCATCGCAGCAAACAACACAACACTACACCACAAACAACACCACATAACACAAAACCACACAGCTATAATATTCACTTTTGGCACTCGGACGAAAGCAAATGGTGTTAACCCTCAGACTCGGGAGTTTTCCTTGAGGTAAGTGAAAGCGTCTGGAGTAAAACCTTGAAGTCATACTCCAAGGTTAACGCAGTGGTTCCTATCCTTGAGGGCCAGTGTGTGATCTTAGAGGGGGAAGGGCATAATATTAACATCTTTTACCAATTACTTTTTGTACTTTATATGAGAGAGGGGTGTGTGAGCTGGGGGAGGGCAGTGAAATGGCGGGGGACAGGGCGACAAGGAGGCAATTTGCTTGTGGTCACCCCTTGTAGGATGAAGGCGTCTGGCAATAGATAGATACACAGACAGACAGACTTTTTATATCTTATTCTAGGCTCCCCAGGCGACTTAACTCCTCAGAGGATAGGCTTTTCGACCTGGAAGTGTTTTACATGAACCTGGCCCAAAAAATTTCTCTTTCGTAGTTTATTTCACGTAACTCCCAGGCAGAGAAAATCAGTACTGCGTCTCTACATCCTTTCCATAGCACTTGTTCAATGTCCAGCATCTTATACTATACTCATTCCCCCCCCTCCCCGAGGAGAAGATGCACTTGACGGGTTGGTAATGACTGGCTGGATGCAACATTACTTCATAATCTCTTTACTCTTTAGCATTATTACCTGACCACATATATCTGAGGGGGAAATTTGGGTTAGTAAACATTATTCAGACATGTTGCATTCAGCCAGTCATCACCAACCTGTCAAGTGCATCTTCTCCTTGGGGGGAAAAAAAAAAATGAGTATAGTATAAGATGCTGGACACTGAACAAGTGCTATGGAAAGGATGTAGAGACGTAGTAATGAGTAGAGTGTTGATCTATTGCAACAAATCAGCATTCACGGTGAAGAGATGGTAATTGTAAGTCAAAGTGAACTGGGTATAGGCAGGTTAGATACAGCCCTTATTAACGTCTTCCTGAGTTAAGCAATATTATTTTAATGGTCTCAAGAATAAAATACGAAATACGAGTACATGAACGGGTTAATTACCTGAAGTCACTAGTGGCAGAAATACCATCATCATCATCATCACCACCATCAATCACCATCATCACCATCGATCATCATCATCATCATCACCACCATCATCACCACCATCAATCATCATCATCATCACCATCAACCATCATCATCATCACCATCAACCATCATCATCACCACCATCAATCATCATCACCACCACCATCAATCATCATCATCATCACCATCGATCATCATCATCATCACCACCACCATCAACCATCATCATCACCATCAACCATCATCATCACCACCATCAATCATCATCATCACCATCAACCATCATCATCACCACCATCAATCATCATCATCAACATCAATCATCACCACACCATCATCACCCAAGGGCAAAGTGACATGGGGGCGATTTGTTTTTGATCACCCTCTCCGCAATTATGGCGTCTAACTACTAACTGGCAGACAGGTAAAGAGAGAGATTTTCCTGAGGCAAGATTTGGGTGGAATCGCCTAAGAAAATGTGTTAGGGAGCTTCACTAACCGACGAGACTATGACTATCCTTGTTCTGTTTTCACACTTGTACGGTGTCAATGACCTCTGTGGTACAATATCTATCTTATCTATCTATTTATCCACCTATCTATCTACCTAAAGCCAGACGCCTCAATCCCGTAGGAGTGGCCACAAACAAATCGCCTCCATGTCACCCTGTCCCCCGCCATTTCGCTGCCCTCCCCCCAACTTACACCCCCTCTCTCATAGCCCTCCCTACTCCATCTCATCCTCGGTCTCCCCTTCTCTCCCCCTCCCCCACACTCACATGCTCTTCTTGTTAGTCTCTCACTCCCCATCTCTCCTCTGTTGTTACATTTTCTCTCTCATACCTCTCTACTCCACCCCTCTGCATCATCATCGGTCTCCCCTTCTTTCCTTCTATAAACTCTCCTAGTTAGTCTCTCGCTCAATCTCTCCTCTGTTGCTACACTATACAGTATCTATTATAACTCTCTATTTCATCCCTCCATCTCATTCTCGGTCTCCCCTTCTCTCTCCTCCCATACACTCTCCTAGTTAGTCTCTCATTCTCCATCCTCGCCTGTATTGTTACGCTTTGTCTCTTATACCTCTTTACTTATCCCTCCATCTAGGCCTCGGTCTCTCCTTAACACTCCTCTACGCTCTCCTAGTTAGTCTCTCTTCATCCTCGCCTGTGTTGTTATGCTGGATCTAAGTGTAATAAACCAACAGTATTTTCCGCAAAGGGTCACTGAACGGAGAAGGATTAAGAATAAAATCGACATCAACTCTTGCAATACCACGACGACTTTCACAGGTTCAAAAAAAAATTAATTGAGGTTAGCCAGAGTAATTTATACAGGTCATTACTGTGGTTAAAGAGTTGATTAAAGACGGAGGAGCTGTCAATTTACTTCTGTTAATATCTGAAACTGGTTGTATCTGGGTCTATGCTCTCTCTCTCTCTCTCTCTCTCTCTCTCTCTCTCTCTCTCTCTCTCTCTCTCTCGCTAAATTTCCATAATTTCATCCAACACACGCTTTCTTATCTCTCTCTCTCTCTCTCTCTCTCTCTCTCGGGGTCTGTACAGTATTCTCCCCCTGTGTGTGTGTGTGTGTGTGTGTGTGTGTGTGTGTGTGTGTTCTACCTATCTATCTATCTTTGTGTGTATATGTATGTATGTATGTAGGTGTGTGTATATGTGTGTGTAACAACGTCGTGGTTGGCTAAAGAGTTACACACACTACCATCAGCCCGTGCAACCACACCCATTAATCCACCCACCCACCCACCCACACCCCCGCCCACCACCCAATATATATTATCACGCCCTTATTCTTGACATTCCTAGCCACTAAAATAATCTAAAACGTTTTTCTCAATCGTAATAAAAAGCTGAGTTCTGGTGTGTGTGTGTGTGTGACCAGTGGACTCTCTCTCTCTCTACTTACCTACCAACATAACTTACATACCTAACCACCTACCTAAGTATCTATCTACCTGCCTATCTATCTATCCATCCACCTATCTACCTACATACCTATATATCTCTCTCCATGCACCCACCTATCTACCTACTACCTATCCATCCATCCACCCGCCTACCTACCTATCTACTATCTATCTATCTACCCACCTACCTATCTATCTATCTAATCTATCCATCCATCCATCCACCTATCTACCTACGTACCTATATATCTATTCATTCATCCGCCTACCTACCTACAACCTATCTATCCATCCACCGACCTATCTACCTACCTACTACCTATTTATCTATATCTATTTACCTACCCATCTATCTCCTTTCACACATAAAAAATGCGTCCACAGCAACAAACCCTTCAAAGGTGATAAAATACACGAGCAACAGCCACTACTCAAATTTCACTCAACAAAATCGTCCGACTGTAGCGAGAGAGAGAGAGAGAGAGAGAGAGAGAGAGAGAGAGAGAGAGAGAGGGGGAGGGAGGGAGGGAGGGAGGGATGGATGGAAGGAAGGAAGGAGGGATGGATGGAAGGAAGGAAGGAAGGAAGGAAGGAACGAAAGAACGAATGCCAGGAAGGGAAGAAGGAACGAAGGAAGGTAGACAGAATGAAAGAAAAAAAGCAAGAACTGTCCCTACCAAGCCAAGCCAGTTATCAAAGCGTTCCTTATTAACCCCGCCCCTGTGAGAGCGAGCGGGGTTATTGTCATCAGATGCGTCACCTTTGTTATACTCTCCATTTAACCTACCGACTCTCATGGCACCTAATCTTAATGTAAAAAAAGGAAACAAAGATAAAAAACTCCACCACTATGTATTATACATGAGAGAAGGGGGTGTGAGCTCGGGGGAGGGCAGTGAAATGGCGGGGGACACGGTGACATGGAGGCGATTTGTTTGTGGCCATCCTTTAAGGGATTAGGGCGTCTGGCAATAGACAGGCTACACATTCTCATATCCTCCCTCTTAAAACAGTCTATCTACCTATCTCTCTATAAGTCATCCTACCTACCTACCTATCTATCTATTTATTTATCTATCTATCTATATACCTATCTGTGTCTATTTACCTGTCTATCTACTGCCAGACGAGTGACAGCAGCGTTCATCAGGAGGGTCGCAACAAACACACCTCAAAGTGACAATGTCTTACAACTCATTCCGATGCCCTCCTCCTCAAAATATTAGTTTATCGATTTATTTATCTATCTATCTATCTATTATCTGCAAGACGCCTAATATAAGCTCTTGTTTTTCTATTTAAGCAACTATATTCATGTGTTATCAGATATCTAATCCCGAAGTTCATTAAGGACTGCTACATCACAACTCATCCCCACACCCTCCCTCTTAAACTATCAATCTGTCTATCTACTGTATCTATCTGTCAGCTTATCCCTCAACCTACAGCCACACCTAAAGACTTCATGAGGGGGTGAAGACAAGGAACACCCTCCCTCTTAAACTATCTATCTATTTATCTATCTATCTGTCAGTCTCTCTCAACCAACTGCCAGACAAACCACACTTCATGCAAGGTGGTACCCTCTCTCTTGAACTATCTATCCATCTATATACCTATCTATCCATCCACCCATCTATCTATTTATCTATCTGAGTCCATCCCTCAACCTACAGCCAGACACCTTATCAGACTTCATGCGGGTGACAATAATAATAATAATAATAATAATAATAAAACAATAATAATAATAATAAAACAATAATAATAATAATAACAAAACAATAATAATAATAATAATGTGAAGGTGTCTATTACTAAACACACACCACTTTCTTCAGCCATCATCACCTTCGCAGAGGAGATACGGTAATGTTTTTGGCTGTCTGTCTGTCTGTATGAATATGTATGTATGTATGTATGAATATGTATGTATGTATGTATGTATCTGTCTGTCTGTATGTATCTATGTGTACATATTATGGTTAAAAAACTACTGGATGGAATTACACCTGACTTGGGATAATGATTGTGGGCCAACCTAGTAACTATTATTATTATTATTATCATCAGCCTTATTATTATTATTATTATTATTATTATTATTATTATTATATTGCAAAGGTATATGCTCTCTGAGTGCTCTTGTTTTGAAAAAGATAAAGACCAGAAGTTACTCAAAGATACTCAAAGGCCTCGAGTGGTGAGTACAATGCTACGGTAGTGCAGGGGACAAGACTAATATTATTCCTAAGTCTTAAATAATACTCATTTCAGTTTCTGCAACCACAACTAAGCAATCATGTTGTCGGAGTGGCACGGTTCCGTCGGATGAAAAGATGAAAACAGGCCAATTATAGTGCTGAAAATTCTGGTAATATCTCTAACAATTAACTATACCCTTTTTACTCTAACTTGGCCTAAAATTGCCACTTCTCCACAATGCAGAGTTGTAACAATACTGGCAACACTACAGGATGCAAGTCACGAAGAAGTGCTACAGAGAGGATGTGGTGCCATAGTATTCTTATTCCGCCACTGAGATACGTAAAAACAAAAAAAAAATACAAAAGGAAGAAAATCAGGAACAAGGAGAAACTAAAAAGGAAAAAAGAAAAAGAAATCTGGACCAAGTTAAGGTGAAAGAGGTATGGTAATAAAATAAGCCTAGCGAGGAAAAAGTCAGAAATCTAAGAAGTTACTCCAGGAACTCTCTCTCTCTCTCCGGATATCCTGAACAGGGCAGCCTACACAGTTATCGAGATGCAGGAAGGAGAAACTCAGCCTCTCTCTCTCTCTCTCTCTTTAAATATTTGCACAATTTCTCCTCCTTGTGTGAGATGCGGGCGTGGTGGTTGGGGCTGAGTCGTTATCAGAGCTTTATCACATAATTTTACGTTCTGGTATACGTATGCCGGTATGTATGAAGAAAATGGTATACACAATGGTAAACTCAAAAAGAATGGTAAACATGAAGAATGATAAAGAAAATGATAAGAATAAAGAAAATGGTGAAGACGAAGAAAATGGTAAACACGAGGAAAATGATAAACAAAGAAAATGGTAACATGAAGAAAATGATAAACAGCAAAATGGTAAACAGAGGAAATGATAAACAAAGAAAACTGTAAACACAAAGAAAATGGTGAACATCAAGAAATGGTGAACACGAAAAAATTAATGGTAAGCACGACGATAATGGTGAACACAGAAAATGGTGAACACAAAGAAAATGGTAAACACGAAGAAAATTATAGTCACGAAATTTCTCACTCAGTTTGTTGAAGAAGAGGATGTATGTGAGTGAGGTGGAGGGGGGATGAGGCAAGGGAAGACCTAGGGTAAGGAGATGGGATGATGTGGAGAGGTATAAGAGGAAGGAGGGGTGTGAGATGGGGAGATGGCAGCCTGAGAGCGAAGGACAGGGTGACGTGGAGGCGATTTGTTTGCGGGTACCGGGCGTCCAGCTTTAAAAGATTTTCATAATGTTTCGTAAAGTTGTAAAAATTTAAGGACCAAAAATCCAATATACTAATTTCCTTTGATTACATAACCTATAAAGACATAAAGCAGTATTCTCCCTGGTTTGGAAGCAGTCGTAACACATTATACTCCGCAATTTATTTTACCCATAACGCCATAATGTCTTCCAGTTCCTTAGTGATACAAGAAAAGACAAAAAATGAAAAGCCATACCGTACAGACAAAACGCACACATATAGAAATATACAAACATATAAGATACACACACACACACACACACACACACACACACACACTCCCACTGACACAAACACACAGCCTACACGTACACTTACAAATATAACTAGACACAAACACGGTATAAAACAAAACAAATGATCAAACGTACGACACACACACACACACACACACCTACTACAACCATAAACCAACTACATCGCTTTCTAAGTAATCATATGGTCCGCTGCCTACACACAAGCTATGTACACACAATTACCTGACACACACACACACACACACACACACACACACACACACCAGCTTCTACACGCACATGGCACTTCCTATATATTTACACAAGATGAGCACATGCCTGCTACACATTCCTTCTTAAAACACACACGAACGCACACACTGGTAACACCTAGTCAGTCTCTTTCTCTCTCTAATTTATCTTAAACTTCATTACTCCATCCCACGCTTTATTTTTTTTTCGCATGTCACTCACATTCACTCTCTCTCTCTCCCTACCTTCCGAACTACCTATCTATCTAAAATTCCATGACTATTATTCCATTCCCCCCCCCTCTCTCTCTATTTCAAGAAGTCATTGCAATTGCGACACTGATTCTCTTCAAAACGCGCATGACTCACTTCCGCCCTTCTACCTGTGCATGAAACGAGTGAGAGAGAGAGAGAGAGAATATTACAACCGTTTCACGTCACTGATATGATAAAACTAAACGAAATTAATTGGCTTAAGAGAGGGCAGCTAGTCCTGGCTGATTGACTAATTAAACGACATTAAAAAAAAAAAAATGGGTCTAGTAATTTGGTTTCTCCTCTTCGTGGATGGGTTGGTCCCTTCCCTTCGATGACCTATTCGGGGTCGGTTGATTCTCCTAACCTCAAGACGATTTTATTTTGGGGGGAAAGGAGATCTTTTGTAGAGAAGAGGGTGAAAACTTCGTCCAAGCCTCTTAATTCTGAATAAACTAATAAAAAACACTCCCCAACCTGAGTAAAATTTTCTGGTGGTGGAAAGAATACATCAAAATCATCATACTGTAGTTAAGTGGGTTGTAAGAATTATTAACCCCGCCTGTAAAAAATCAAAACAAAAATAAAAAGTCTCCCCTGAGCTTTATAATGATCTCTGGTGTGGTCTTGTGGAAAAAAAAAAAAAAAAGAAAAAAAAAAAGAAAGAAAAGGTCTCCCCTCAGCTTTACAATTATCTCCGGTGTGGGATTCTCATACATATTTACGATCAATTATGCAGTAACAACGATATGTATTTTACGGGAAGAACTATACAAGGAAAGATATTGTATTCCTTTCCCAGATCGCCCTACAGAATAGCTATAATCTGCCATAATTTTCGTGTCATAACTTAGAATTTATTAAAGTTATATCCTGCTGTAAATTTTTTGTCGTCACTTAAGAGTTAAACATGAAGTTAGAACAGGACAAAGAGGAACATTATAGAACCTCCACGTCCCTCCTGCAAATAAAAACCTGAGTTACGACAGGAATTTCTTCATAAACGTGTTTGTGTTTCCCCATCCTGGATAACAAAAACAAACAGATCTTAAAATATCACTGTATTGAACGTATTATATCCGACTTCCTTTTCTTCTCTCTCTCTCTGTTATCCTTGTCACGTTCTGTCTGGTCATACTTCATGGTCTGGTCATACTTCTTGGTCACATGCATCTTAGTTGACCCGCGGCGTCCCGTCGACATGAATTAACGTCCACACGTTTTGTCACTGTCAATCTCGTCGACGTACATGAATGCGAATCAATTGCAAGGTCCCTAATTTGCACAATTTTCAATTTTTGCGAGTGATTTTTGGTATGTATACACGGGACACCTTCCTCTACAAGATGCCAGGCGGGGACAATGCCTTACTCAGCATGACCTCCCCCCCCCCTGCACGCCACTGTCTCAGCAATTCACCTGTTATCAGTGATCTGGCCAGTAAAGCCATGTCATGCCACGGTACGAAATTCAGAGCGAGTGATTCCCCAATCAATGACAATGTGGAGGACAAACTTTACATAGAATTAGAGGAAGAAACAGTCAGAAATGATGATCAGGTAATGTGGCAAAAAAAAAGGTCAGGTATGGTGATGAGTTAGTGAGTGAAACAATGCTTATAATGCCTATATTACTGTTTGAAAACCAATATACTCTCGTACTACATATAAATTCACACCAAGTAAATAAATAAATACCGTTTATGAGTGGTGTGAAATAGTTACCCTCATATAGAACTTGTTTTCTTTGGTGCCAGCCTGTTAGAAAACCCAGTAAGGTAAGGAGGTACTGGTACCTGGATCGAGTATTTTAAACCTCAGGTGAGCAGTTTCTCTCTGAATTTTCGATGTTTCTCACCAAAAGCGGAGGTTTGAACCAAAAACAAAAATTTCCAAAAATGGTCGGCATTGGGGGGAGTCAGTGTTGGAAAAGTGGTCGGGGAGGGGCGGGTTAATTAGCCTACAGTAGCCATCTTCTTTTACATTCTTGCATTAGTAATTATTTCAGTTTGATTTGTATGTGTTTTTGCCCACAGGATATTTTTTATCCATCTCGCGGAATACTTGGTACTGGAGTTATAATTATTATTATTATTATTATTATTTGTGGTAGGTGGGGACACTCACCATCCACTCACTCAATGTAGTGCTGCTCTTGGGTGTCTGCCCTGTCCTCTTCTCCATCCTTCTTTCCTTCCATCTTCTGTCTTTCCTTCATTCTTTCCTCGTCTTTCTGCCTGCGGGTTACTTTACACTCCCTCTTCTGTCTTTCATTCCTTCATTCTTTCCTCTTCCTTCTGCCCGTAGGTGACTCTACACTGAGTGACAAGCCAAATGGTTTCCTGTACACTAGGAAAGTATGCTGGGTGGTAACCAGGTAACCAAATTTCGGCGCCTGGTGGTTTAGTGGGTAATTATTGTGCTCCAATCGCATTGAGCCGGTGAAGGTTTATATCCAAGGGGTGACTGGGGTTTATTGCTCATGTAATCCCACTCAGGGATGAGTGAGGTTGGTCACTCTCATCTTAAATGTCAGGACCAACTGCCTAGCCCAAGGCTTCTACGCTCCTCATGGGGCAACGTAGGATTGGATGATGGATGGATGGATGGATGGATTATAATTATTATTATTATTTTATTATCATTATTTTTATTATTATTTTGTTTTTTGCTGCTTCAATCCACCACTCCTTTATCTGAAGTCGTCTCCATAATGATCACTATTGCCTCAAACTGATTTTTTTTCTTTTTTTTTTTTATCAGGGTCGTGACAATTCTCCAACTTAATTTTCTTCTTCCCTGTCTTGATCCTACTCACCCCACTTACGACAGAAAAAATAACTTACGGTGCTTATGATGCTGAATTTCCTTTTCCTCACCATTTCAGTACATACATACATACTGTACATAACATACAGTAGATACCTGTTACATACATACATACGTAACATACAAACCAAGAACATAAACTTACATAAACTAATTTACATACATACACGTACATATGAACATACATTTCCTGCAGTTATATTCAGCACAATAAACTGATATCCAATCTAACGATGGTAACACTGACCATATCTATCACAGTCACAATCCCTTTGAAATCACACAAACACACACACACACACACACACACACACACACACACACACACACACACACACACACACACACAATCACCTCTAATTACATGAGAAAATTTCACACACGAGCACACCTCATTTACTTCACAAACACAAGCAGGCCAGGAAACAACAAACACGGGGAGTTTATAAAAGCCAACTTGGTAAAGGGCAAACTCAAGTACTTCCTCCATTCTTAATACCAGCCCACCACATTCCTTTGTGTAACCGACCTACAGAGACAGCAGAGACGAAAAATGAGGAACTTAAATGAAAATGGCAAAAATAACAGCAAAAAATTAAAACAAGAAAAACATAGGGTACAGTTTGAGCAATGTCCACCTTCTTCAATCTTATTATTATTGTTATTATTACTATTATTATCCATCCATCCATCATCCAATCCTATGCTGCCCTATGAGGACAGTAGGAGCCCAGGGCTAGGCAACCTGGTCCTGATATTTAAGATGAGAGTGACCAGTCTCACTCATCCCTGAGTGGCATTACAACAGCAAGAAACCCCAACCACTCCTTGGATATAAACCGACACAGGCTCCATCTGACTGGAGCGCCTTAATCCATCCATCCATCATCCAATCCTACGTTGCCCCATGAGAAGCGTGGGAGCCCGGGGCTAGTTAAGTTGGTCCAGACATTTAATATGAGAACGACCAGCCTCACTCATCCCTGAGTGGCATTACGTGGCATCATAACTTGGTTATATGGTTGCCACCCAGCATAGTAAATGGTTTCCTGGTGTACAGGAAACCATTACTCAGTGTATTGTCACCCACAGGCAGAAGGAAGAGGAAAGAGTGAAGGAAAGAAAGACAGAAGAGGGAATGTAAAGTCACCCGTAGGCAGATGGAAGAGGAAAATCAAGGAAAGAAAGACAGGCGAGGAGGGAAAGACGAGAGGAAATGGCAGACACCCAAAGCAGCACTACAACAAGTGAGTGGATTATTATTATTAGGGTATTATTATTATTTGATATTTATAGATTCAGCTTAAGATTGACATTTCAAGCTATATAGTTACATATAACCTTCAATAACCAATTCACAAGGAAACTCTTCTTAAACTGAGTGAAATCCTTTGGGAGCAGCAACAATATATTAAAAGCTGAAGGGTTATTAACTTCTCAAGAGTGACACCTTTTTAAATTAAACTTTTACATTTTTTTTTTCAATTGATTTACTGACATTCAAATCATAAACTGCAGCCGGGAAGTATTTATCACACATTAAAAAAGAAACAAAAATCAAACTAATACCACTGATGGAGCCCACGTCTAACCACTTCATCCTAAGTGGTCTATTCTGGCTCAATATTATCATACGGCAGGAATGAGAATAAATACAGCTTCATCCAAATGAATCACTTCCATGTCATTCTGGCCTCTGCCATCAGGCTGCCCTCTTTCTAACTCACATCCCCCCCCCCTTCATATACCTCTCCACCCCATCCCTCAATTTCATCCTCAGCCTTCTCTTCTCCTTCCCCCTCATCCACTTACACCCTACTAGTCAATCTCTCATTTTCCATTCTCTTTACATGTGGGAGACAATCTCAAATAAATACAGTAAATAAATAAATAACCATCAAAACCAGTAACTCTTCGGACTACCAGTTAAACATCAATCACCAAAACCAAATCACCAAATACATCCTTCATTAATAATAAAAACCAAAAAAAAAATATATAAAATATCATCAAATTACATCAACTAAAATAACTGTCATGTATGACAAATTTCATCAACCGAAATACGTTCACCTATTGACCATTCACCGAAATGTACTCAGTACTGTATCAACTATTTAACGATCACCACAAAAACCACACACTTAACAACCACCAACTATCCAAACAAAAACTTATAGCTATCAAAAAACATCACAAAGATTCTCCAACCTAACAACCACCAACCAACATCCTAACAAACACTAACAGCTATTTACAACTCACTAGTAAATCCACCACCTTAACAGCCACAAACAACCAAGCAAACACTAATCAACAACCCCTTCTATGACGGAAGCTCTGAAGGCTGTTATGTTCCCCCAGTAAATGTCAATGAGTGATGGTAATTACACTGAGAGGATGAAGGTCAGACAACAAAAAAAGGATGCAAAAACTAAGAGAAAAGCAGGAGACATTGATTGTTTTCTCAGAAGCCATGTCATTCAGAGGAAACGCTGGAAACTCCAAAATGTTACCAATTACACCAATTTTTGTAACTTCCTTCTGGCCCACTACATTACTGTATCATTACCATCATCACATCAGTATCAGCACCATAGCTATTATCACAACTATTTCCAACTGACAGATGAAATACTGTATTCAGTCTTCCCTGTTAGAAAATATCTTCAGATGCAGGGCACACAATTCTATGAAGCAGCCTGTGGTAACACAACACCCATCACTACATGATCGAGCCTCGTAACATAACTAGGCATACAAAGCAATCACCACAAAAACACTACTAAACCCTCATCAACAACATCCCAGCTCCACACATTCCAACAGTGGCAATAAAGAAATAATATTCATTTCATTAGCAGGTCACTGTATCATTGCACCACCTTATTCACTACACTGCATTACAAGCCCCCCCTCCTTACATTCATCCATCAGAGGTATCCTTCAACAAAGTTGACAGAGCACATCTAGCAACGCTTACATCAGGACATCACCCAGTCATCCTATGTTACCAGTTTGGGTGAAATCAAACATGAAACGTGCCCTATTTGAAGAACAGGCCAACAACCTGTAACACACATAATGGAGCAATGCACAAGCCACACTAAGATGCAAACACATCAACAGTGTGCAGAACCTAAGGGATGACCCCATAGTGGCAGTAACTAACCTGCAGTCGACACTGGTAATCCTCACCTACATTTTGATCTCTGTTCTTCCCACATCTCTTGAGCTGTCATCTGCCTTTCAAATGAGGCATGACCAAACATATTAATGGCAAAAGTTCAGTTGCTGACATAAATACTGATTTACCCCATTACCCTAAATAACACGACAGCAAGCAATGACTTTCAAAACACATGAATATGATCTTATTAAAAAAAAAAAAAAAAGGGGGGGGGGATATATATATATATATACAAAAAAAAAAAGGGGGGGGAGTCAATAGTTTCATGGAACTTTAACTAAAATGCGAACTGTATTCTTGTCCACATCTGCATTCAAGACAGATGTACAATGGCCTCATATCCAACATGCATTTCTTCAGTACTACCATAATTGCCTTTAACCCCTTAAACGCGGATCGTCGCATTTGCGACGGTCGGCCCAAAGGACAGAACGGCGGATCGTCGCCTTTGCGATTTTAGTAAATTTTGAATAACCGCGGGCAAGCAGGCTCCAGCTGGTATTGTCTATCAGTACCACCACCCTCTAGCTACAACTAGCATACTTTACCTTTGTACTACTGACCTCAGTTGTTGCCAAATATCGCGTTTTCCCCCTGTACCCCCCCCACCACGGCCCGGCCAGCCTGGCTGTGATACATGGCAGCGCTCTGAGCGCTCAGAACTGTAAATCTGCGATCTCCTCTCACAAGCAGTTTATGCTACTAGGAAACGCTTGTTTCCCCAGTTGTAACACTAGCTTTTTTTCTCACGGTTTGCCCCTGTTTAGCGTCAGTTTACTGCAGGCTTTCAAAGTGAGATTATGGCGAGTTCTAGCTCTTCCCAGTCAGTGCAAGCAGCCGACAGGAACGAGAATAAAGTGGCGGACGTAAGGCAGAATAAAAAGCGCGCCGTGGTGATCTTTTGGGAAGTAATATGATTGAAAATAATGTAGTATACATGTTTTTAGCTGTGAAAATGGAAATGTTTGTTGAGTGACGGGAAGACCGCCGCCACAGTGCATGTCGGCCGTACGCTCCATTGATTTTAGCCTTATTTTCAGTGCTTATTGTACAAATACGGATTCCTAACTACCTTTACGTTGTAGTATAAAGTTTACTGTAACAGAATGAGGCTGTGGTAGAGGGGAAACCGGGTTGCTGGAGGTTACCCAACTTTGCAAGTCTCCACAAGTCCTTGGGTAGTCCACGAAGGCTCAACACCTGTCTCTGGAGAAAGCTGAATGTAAGTACTATCTGCCATACCAAGTATAATGTTCTAGGGTTAATCTCTGATTTTTGGCGAATATTTTCCTACAGGTACTCAGACCCCGCTACAACCCCGCCACTCGGGGGGGATCGACTGTACACAGCCGCGTTTAAGGGGTTAATATGGTAGCCACTCAAAATATTCCGTAAAATAATAATAATAATAATAATAATAATAATAATAAATAATTAGTTTTGTATGAAACACTTACATCAGTATGGTTTGCTTCCACAGACATGTGTAAAATCAAAGGAGTTTTGGGGGAAGAGATTTTGTTATTCTGGGAAGATGAGAGGTGCCGCAGTCAATCAGAACATGTATTGGTCGGGAGATGTGCAGTGACCAATCAAAACATTCGTTTGCGTGTGATGTCACCAAGAGTTTGTCTCCCTGTGCTAGATGGCATACCAACACCATAAAAACATGATGAACAGTACTTCCCCCCATCAGACCTTAATCATCATGCCAAGTGACATTTTGAGTGTTTGCCCCTCTTAGTTTACAATATTCTTGGAATTTTTGTACCTTAAATTAGTCTTATCTGATCTAAATAATTTTCCCCAAAAGGTTGCAGAATTAGTCCTGTAGGAGAGTGTTGTCTAATCTAATTACCATAATGGATGCATGGGCACTATGTGACAGTAAGAAGTAACACAAGCCTTTGCTGTTCATGTAAATAAAGGCATTTGGTTATTTTCCAATATACTTTGGCAAATTTTGGTTACTAATTTAACCCCTTCAATGCAATGACATCCTTTACTTACATCCAGATGAAATATTCAGTCTTCATTAACCAATTCACTACTGGGGGTGGTGGCCATATAACCAAATAACAAGGTGTGGAGCCTACTATGGTGCCCCAGTTAACTGGATGGAGAGAGACAAATTAAGCATCCACCCCGTAAAGAAACCTCCACACTCTTCCCCATGCACTGTCCACTACAAGGGAACATCAGTTCACTGCATGGGATGGTCCTGAAGGAACGATTGCTTGCCTTCGGTTGGTCCCATGGTGATGCACTGTTCCCTCTTGACAGCTCCCAGTAAATCAGTGGTCATGATACAAGAGTTTACTGCAAAGGCTGCTTTGTAATCATACACCTCTGTCTCTCAACCATTTGTCTTCCAACTGCACTTCTCTGTCTCTCAATCATTTGTCTTCCAATCACACATTGCTGTCTCTCAACCATTTCTCTTCCAGTTACACATTGCTTCTCTCAACCATTCTCTTCCAATCATTCACCTCTGTATCTCGACCATTTCTCTTCCAATTACACACACATATCAGTCTCTCAACTATTTTTCTCATTCCTACTCTCTCTCTCTCTCCTGCAAACTACTGGTACCGTAAACTGGGGTGAATTCGGACGATTTTTTCATTTTTTTGTGCCATGTAATCTAGTTTTTAATTCAGTCCAAGATCTTAAGTACTGTATGTTGAGCTGGTCCACTAGGGTATCGAATCATAGCAGTACAAAATTTAAAATGTTTCATATATAATTATAGCAAATATAGTAATGGGTGTCCGAATTTGTACTCAAACTTTGGTGAATTCGGACACACTGTATAAATTCGTACATAAATAGAAAATGAATGCATATGACTACCCTGGGTTCCCAGTTTAGTCTCGGACCTATGTGGGGCCATTTCGGACGCTCTGGGGCTTTTAAAAAAATGTTCTTCCAGTACAAAAATAATGCCACTCCCTGACAAAATTAGCTAATGACTATAATGAGATATGAACACAAGAGCAGTTTTATTTTTTTCCTTGGTTTAAATAAAACATATTAGAACACATGTAGATAAGACAAATCTAGCTACAAACCTTAGTACTGTATATGGAACAATCATTTCTTGACTAATAATTTTGTTTTTGGAAGACTGATGGATTATAAGGTACAGGTGATGTTTAACATGATTATTTGGCTTTACCAGTTTTTTGCTTGCCTTTTTCACTACGATAAGGACCTTGATCTCCACCAGTTCTTTTCTTAAATGTTCGAGTCATTGGGTGACCTTGTTTAAAAAGGTAGTACCATAAAAGCTCAAGAGTATACCTGTAAATGATACATATGAACCCAATTACACACAGTATCCACATCTGGCAAATTATAAGCAATTGTACATTGTAAAAAGTGTTAATTTTTCATTCATACGCCCCCTGTCCGAATTCACCTCATGTCCGAACTGACTCCAATTTGCATTAAAATTTTAAAAATTTCATTAAATGCCCAGTTAAGAGATTAATTGAGAAGATAACGCCAATTACTTACTTTGCACTTTCACACTACGCATGAAAGTACATCCGGGCACCGAAGATTTTCCTGCATCTATTCATTAACATTTCTGCCAAAGAAAGTTTGCCAATGTTACAAATTTTATTCTTTTTACATATGTTTGCTTTTTAGTATATACCTGGTATGTGTCACGTGATACATTAAGTATCTTTTTACACGAAAGTACAGTAAAGAATTACAAACAATTGGGAGCAAACAGATTTCTAATATGTTTATTCATTAATTATTAAATAATTTAAACAACTTTTTATTGCAGTATTATCCGAATTCGCCCCGAGTCCGAATTCACCCCAGTTTACGGTACTTAACATTCCCATGTAGCTCAACATCCTTCTCTTCTATTATCACCACACTGCCTCACTCTCAGTCAACCTCTGCTTATTAAATGAAACCTTCTTACAATACCATTTAACCTCACTTTCAATCACTTTCTGTCAATCGGTCTTCTCTCATTCTATCAATACGTTCATACACTAAACCACACTGAAGATTCGCCTCTTTCATTAGTACCATAGGTTTAACTTATCCTACTACTATTTCCAAACCTCTTCTGTACAGACACCATAGTATAGATGATGCCAAAGCTGATGACAGAACAGCACACAAATTTCTATGCATTCACCCATCACTGTCTCTACTTGACTGTAATCTATGTGGTTTATGATGACTCAAGTACTCTGTGTGACAGGGATCAAACCACTCAAAGAAACAAAATATGCTAAAGCAGAACCACTAGTTGGAATAAATATACATCAAAAACAAAACTATCATATATACTGTACATACTGATTTACAATCTTTATGGCTGAGAACTGATATCCCAAAAAGCTCCGAGGATGGATTTCCATAGCCAGAATACTGAAATATACTGTACAAGAGTTAATGCCCAAGCAGAAATTCTGTGATATGGAGTTCAACACTTAAAAATAGCAATTCTGGGTTCAGATTCACAATTGGCCACTGTATATGCACACCACCATTGCCATCATCATCACCCATTTCCCACCAATAAAGAGGATGAGAAGGATCCACAAACAGAGAATGGAAAGCACACAGCAAGAAGTAGTAACAGAATCTTCTGAGAAACTGGACAGCCATATACCCACTCACTCATCATTCATCCCATTAATATTCTCAGCTCAACTCCAAAGGGAAGAGCCTGTTAAACTGCAGAACATTTACTCCAACCTGACAAAAATCCGTAACTCCTTTCAACTCAGTTGATGGCCAAGTGCAGTCATATGGGACAGTTGATTTAACAGGTTACCAAAGATTCGTTCCTACCTAATAACTACGGCTCATTAAATTTCATAACACCGCCACTTAGTAATAAAGCTGTGAATGATTCAGTTCCATCAGGGATAAACAAACCAACTATATCCACATCATCTGCCTTCATCACTCACATCAAAATAAAATCACACATAACTCCAATCATTTTAAAAACAAAGCACAGAGTTTAACATGACCCAAAATATGGTGACTTACAGAAAGCAACCCCCCCACTATCCCAATCTATCCTTTAATTAACACACAAACACCCTTTCATTTGTCAGAGTATAATTCATCATCCATCATCCAATCCTACATTGCCCCATGAGAAGCGTAGGAGCCCGGGGCTAGGCAGTTGGTCCCAACATTTAAGATGAGGGTGACCAGCCTCACTCATCCCTGAGTGGCATTACATGACCAATCAACCCCAACCATCCCTTGGATATAAACCTTCACTGGCTCAATCCGATTGAAGCACAATAATTACCCACTAAACCACCAGGCGCCAAAATTTGGTTATATGGTTACCACCCAGCGTAGTAAATTCATTTCAGGAAAAAATTAACAAATTACAAAGGGCTGAGAATCACTGTATCCATTACCCGGAGAGTATTTACAATGCTAGGCTGATTCATAAACTACTGAAATCCCCCTTATATACATTATGACTGTGTTTTATCTACTGGCAAAAAGTTAACTGGCTGCAGTAAAATGATAGGACACAAAACAATGGTAACCAACAAAGACTGAGCATGATGGACACAGAAAGAACGTGACTATTCCTCCAAGATGTGACACAGCCGTGAATTTTCAACTGAAATATAGAGAATGAGAGAGTTTACCCATAAAAGGGCAGAATAAAGTGCATAAAAGGACTGAGCCTGTTGGATACTACAGTATTCAGAAGTTAGAACCTTTGTTTTTTGCAGGGTACCTGGGCTTGTCTGTCTGAGAGTGTGGGTGAAATGAGCTTCTGCTGTAGCCATCTTCTCAACGAGTTCCCAGAAGGGAGTAAGATATTTGATGATGACAATAACCACACATATCAAGTGTTCTATTACTACCACAACCTGTAGAATCCATGGCTTTATATATATATATATATATATATATATATATATATATATATATATATATATATATATATATATATATATATATATATATATATATATATATATATATATATATATATATATATATATATACATAAATATATATATATATATATACATAAATATATATATATATATATATACATAAATATATATATATATATATATATATATATATATATATATATATATATATATATACATATACATATACATAAATATATATATATATATATATATATATATATATATATATATATATATATATATATATATATATATAAAAGGGTCTTTTCTTACAGTTCATTAATACTGCAGGAGTAAATACAGTATATACAGTAACAGTTCAACTCAATCACCACTCATCCTCCCTGATATCATAAACTCATCCATCCCTCCAACACCTCATGCTTATCCATGAAAATTT
Organism: Coenobita brevimanus; assembly: GCF_032717465.1. Classification (NCBI taxonomy): domain Eukaryota; kingdom Metazoa; phylum Arthropoda; class Malacostraca; order Decapoda; family Coenobitidae; genus Coenobita; species Coenobita brevimanus. The sequence continues at coordinate 36,818,332 of NC_136957.1, read as the reverse complement.
TAAATATGGAAGAGAAAGTCTGTTAAGAGGTCCACAAAAATGTGAGATAAGACCTTGGAAGGGACCACAGCCTTAAAGGAACGAAGAGGTACTCTAGGAGACCAAGCAGCCTGAAGAGGGACCAGCATGGAAATAAGGCCAACTCACGCGTGTGGAACACTGCCATCTCAAATGTCATGTTATGCATGGTAAGTATGAAGGTAATCCCACCTCCCAAGCTCTAACCAACTGTATGTTTTGCTGGTATTCCTGACAGAGATGGCAGATTGACAGGTATTTGTTGAAGTTGCCAGTAATTGCTTGCTGCAATGAAATGCTACGCAATTCGGAGTAAAATTCTCCTATGCCACCAGCGTCCAGCAGGTAAGAGAATGCTAGCTACTGATCAAAGGGCAGACCTCTCACCACTCAAGGGCCACTGGTTGATATCAGAAAGGGTGTCTAGTAGCAAAGTGCTACACACCCCTGAAAGTCTTTTAAATAGAAGCAATATCTTAGCCACATACAAGGGCAGTGCATGGTGCACAAACTGCATATACATCAAATCATTATATTCTTCCATGTTAATGAACTAATATCACTCACCTCTTTGCTCGCCTTCTTGACAAAATTAGTGTCGGTGATGTGGAAAGCATGTTTGAGTGCCGCTTCAGGGTTGGCCGGGTATTGTGGGTTCTGGACCATGTACTGGTGTAGCAGGGCAGCGGTGTAAACAGCCGCATCTATGCCAGCATGGCCATCAAACACTCCATAGTAGGCGTGTGGCTGCCCAAACTGCAAGCAAGTCAGCATATTAACAGAGTTATAGGGAAAAGTTTTCTTACTTCAGCACTTTCTTTCCTGGTTTCTGGATCTTACCTCATCCCTTCCTTCGGTGCAAAACAAGTTTGCAATGACAACAATAATAGCGGTTATGATGATGATGATGATGACGACGATGGGCAATGAACAGAGACAGAGTAAGATGAAAGCAAAGAAGCAGAAAATGATGTGTTGTAGGAAGAAGGCCCATTGTAGAGTATGGACATAAATGCTGGAAGATCTTTTTGTCTAAGTAACCTTCACAGATTCTTTAATTAATCATACCGATCTACCTCTATCATCCAATCATTTATTGCCCCATCAGGAGCACGTGGGCCCAGCACTAGGCAACATGGTCCTGACATTTTCCACACATTTAAGGAAAGCACGAACAGTCACTCTCCTCAATGTTCAATTGTGTTAGCAATAATCCTCAACCACCGCTCAAATGTAAACCCTTATGGGCCTCATCCATTTCGAGTGCTTTATCTCAGTTGACCACCAGGTATCCATTTGACTGTATGGTGACCACTTAACACAGTAAATGGTTTCTGGGGTTTAAAAAAAAAAAAAAAAGTTACATTGTAGAGTAACTTGACATAGCACATCAGGTGAGTTCACATACAGTATTAACTGTCATGTCCAAGCAATGGCCATGTGCAATGACAGTAATATAATGACTTATCTGTTACAAAACTAAATAATTATGTATATAAATACTATACAGGGGATGGCGTACTATTTTTAAATACACTGATGGAAAGAACAAATGACAATAAAAGACTGGAGACAATAGAGTGATTGATATCAGCAAACAGTAGCGTTACGAAAATGGATACAATACCATACTCCACAGTCGATACTGTATCTGTCCATTTTTTTGCCAGTTTCAGCACAACTGCAACATTCTCCAGGTTATGATATTAGGTCTTAAAGGTCTAAAGAACAGCAGTGAAGCATGGGATGCAGACTATGCCTTATGCACAAAGGTTCATACCATGCCTGGAGGTTTTTCTGTTACGTATAATGATGCTAGGAATTACATTAGTCTCTTGCCCTTAAATTATATGGACAATGATACCTTAGCCTTTGGTCTCCCCTACAAGTTGACAGGGGTAAATGTAACTGACTTTTAACCTTTTACATATATAATCATACTTTTCATCAACAATGCCAGGATGTCTTTATCCTTGGGGATGGCAAGAAAATATATTTCTCATGAAATCTGTGGGTGATGTATAAGGCAACTGAAAGGGGAGGGAGTGGAAAGCTAATATCCACCCCTCTCTGTACTGGCATACGAACAGGGCCATATCACCAACCAGCACCCCTGTATCACTGCCCTGGGATTACCTTTCTCTTCCGATTCCTGTCCCCAGTGAGATCAACGAGCTACATTCACTGCACTACACTGGGTTCTGTGAATGATCATACTAATTATCATTGCTTTTGCTTCAGATGCAATGAAATACATTTATTAACGTCAGGACCAACTGCCTAACCCCGGGCTCCTATGCTCCTCATGGGGCAATGTAGGATTGGATGATGGATGGATGGATGGATGGAAGGATGGAATAGTAAAACAAAGGTCTTACTATTCAGCAAACATGCACATTGTCCAGAACATCCAACTTTCATTTAAGGATAAAATCCAAATTGTTACCAATTAGCCTCTAAACACATTTACTGCATTCATTATATCTGATAATGCTGTTGTCTTGACTATACAAATCAACAATCAAAATGATTAAGCTGAAGCACAAGCACATCAAATAAGTTAATGCAGATGCAGGCATATTCAGTAAGCACTCAAAAACACAAACCTTCATCATGAGACTCAATAACAAAACCAAATTACTATACTGTGATACAGAAAGCATATTTCTATGGTTTGCCTACACATTATAACCAAGAAATGGCTTAAACATACTAAAAGCCCAACCAAGATGTATTACTTAATCTGCTGGTTATAATCAAATACATTTACCCATTGCTTCAAGCACACAAAAGGTACACTACTGATAACTAAGATATTTTCTTTCTTTCTTTTCTTTTTTTTTTACTTGAATTACGCTTACATGAATGGTTCAGTATCATCATACTGTTGGAGTAAAATGTAAGTGCAAGGAGACCCCACACCTGACCAACACTTATATGGATAGTTACGAGAAAATGAGATAGGATAGGGTTGGAGTGGTGATGATGAAACAACTGGAAAAGGGAGAGGAAGAGGAAATGGATGGTTAAAGATAGGTTATTTTCATATGGGAAATATCAGTATGATGCTGCACTGTTTACCAGTAATGTAGGAAATTCTGTAGGGTAGTTCAGAGTACAGTTATTGTCGTAGCCCCAGAACCCAATGGACTGAAGGAAACCAGCCAATGAGACTGGATTCTCCCAAAGATCTTTTGCTTTGGCTAGTTTACGATGGAAGAGTTGAGATACGGGACTGGAGTATATTGGTGTTGTGATGAGGCGGGGTAGACTGAGAAGGTTTGGGCATGTGGAGAGGACAGGGAATGTCAATTGGGTGCAGAAAGTGAGAAGTGTGAACAATGGGGATTGGGGCTGCACGACACAGACTGAAAAAGACCTGGGTTGAGGTCATAGAGTGTTACCTCATGGATAAGGTACTGAATAGGGAGAGTGCCAGAGATCGAGAAGCATGGACAGCCACCATTTGGTGACCAAGGTCAATGCTTGCATGTATATTTGAGACTTTATAAACGAAACAATATGAAACAATGATGATGGTTTGTCTGCAGTTACATCAGGTGCTTGAAGTGAGCCAGTATGCTGTGGTATGAGGGATTACAATACAATGAGGATATAGTGGAATGTTTTCCAGTTGCGTGGCATGTTGGTAATAAGATGTACCGTAAATCATTTCATGGAAAACTACCATCAGCTACAACAGAGCTACTTACTGGTTCCTTTATCAGTTTGCAGACTCTCTCACCCCATGTGACAAGGAAGAGAAACAGATTCATGTATGGTTTCAATTGGAACTGATCCTACTATAACAGGACTGAGTACATCAAATAGTTAACCCACAAAATCTTCATATACTTTATATAATTCAAACTGCATAACTACGAAAGTGTTTTACTGAAATAAGATGATGTGAGTGGCAGCCAGATGGAGTAATGGAATGCTGAATAATGTTAATCTGCTTTAACAGAACAGCTGCTTCTGTCTGCTTTACACTCAAGACTCTGAATAACAAAAACACAGCCACCTCTGAATTGCTGTCATGATAACAGGTGTTATCAAGCAAAGTTACACAACATTATACTGTATACTACAAATATTTACAACATATGAAAAAGACTGACTCTATCAGATACGTTTATGTGAAGCTACAGTACGTGGCGAATGTTTCTGGCATATCAGATAGAGCCAAGATTCTGGGTGTTTGAATAGTGAGTGAATGGAAGCGTGGCCCATTAAGCAAATTTGCGCTGTCTGGACGTTGTTACTCCTCACCCCACCCTACGGTGGGAATGGAGGTCCAGATGATGATGATGATGATGATGATGATGATCTATCTATCTATTGCCAGAAGCCTCAATCCCGTTTGGGGTGGCCACAAACAAATCACCTCCACGTCGCCCTGTCCCCCGCCATTTCACTGCCCTGCTCCCAACTCACACCCCCCTCTCTCATATACCTCTCCACCCCATCCCTCCATCTCATCCTCGGCCTCCCCCTCCCTCTTCCCCCCTCCACCTCACTCACATACACTCTCTTCGTCAGTCTTTCACCCTCCATCCTCTCCACATGATGATGATGATGATAAAGATTACATTTTATGTCACCGTGAAAAACCTATACCCTCCAATATATAAAGCAATAGATCTACAAATTGTCTGAGAAGTAAATAAATTTGAACTTTCCACAAATTATAAGCGTTATAAGGAACACACTGAGGTGGTTTGGCCATGTGGAGAGGATGGAGGGTGAAAGACTGATGAAAAGAGTGTATGTGAGTGAGGTGGAGGGGGGAAGAGGGAGGGGGAGGCCGAGGATGAGATGGAGGGATGGGGTGGAGAGGTATATGAGAAAGGGGGGGGGGGGTGAGTTGGGAACAGGGCAGTGAAATGGCGGGGGACAGGGTGACTAGGAGGCGATTTGTTTGTGGCCACCCCAAACGGGATTGAGGCGTCTGGCAGTAGATAGACAGATAAGCCTACGGAATAATATGGTCTTACACTAAAGTTGTACCTCAACACCATAACCACTGTAAACAATACTGACTTCACACAATTAAACTGCTCCATACAGCAATGTCTTTTTTATCATTTATGTTTTGTTACTGCAGAACAATTTTGATCACATAAGGGGGGACCCCCCACAGTGTGAGTATTAGAAAAAATCTCCATTAGACCCTTCAGTATAATGGGATCTTTTTAATTTACTCTTGCCATCACTATACCTACAATATTTTAGTTTAAGCTCTCTCACAGGTTATGAATGGTGGCACATATGTAGCTGAACAACTACTTTACCTGGCCATGCAAACATACCATCAATTCCCTCTCTCTCTCTCTCAAAAGGAAAGTTGGTGGACTGCAGGATGAGGGAAACATCTATCCATATTTCAGAAGAGTCTGCAGTTGCTATTGCTATTAAGTATTAAAAGGTGCTATGCTATGATCATGTAGAATAATGCAGCAGTACTTCCTTTTTTAATTATGCTGTAAAAAGTCCTTTTATTCAGCTTACAAAAGTTCTCTCTTTTCTTCACACTGTTCATCCTTTCACTACAAGAAATCTCCCAAAAGCTTAAATACTGTATGGCTGGTGGCAAGAAAGTAAGAGTAGTCATTGAATAGGGGAAGTTAATGGAGAGTATCTCTAACCCAGTCACTATGACGGTTCCCCTAAATTAAATAAAATCATGAGATGGTCACAAAATTGAATTTAAAGACATCATAGTACTGAAGGGGATTACAGTAAACACAGGTCCTTACATCCATTCCATAGAGGGTGTCTAGGTCGTGTATAATGACATGCCGGTCCTCCATTTTTCTGCGTCCGTTCTTGATGGCAAAGTGGCTGACAGGGGCATAGCGAGGCAGCCGCTCCACCTGATCGGGGGTCAGTGAGGTCAGCAGCTCACCCATCACATGGTTGGCTTTGGTTGTCACTTCTTGGATCAGCTTCATGGCATCATATGCTGAAATGGAAATACATGGTGAAGTGTCTATATAGTACAATACTGTAACATGTTAATGTACCATGCTGAAATGCCCATACAATACAGCCTTCATATAACAAGTTGAAATACCCATTCAGTTCAGCCATGCTATGCTGATTAACTGGGAATAAACCCAGACTGGTAAAAGCAAGTCTGCTTTAAGAGAGGTTTCTGGCTATTACATTCCCATTGATCAGTAAGGCTTGGTCTTGCAGTGGACTTCAAACACTCTGAATAACCACAGTAGCTATAGTATACAGCACAGCACATTATGGCCCAACGGGAAAATGAAAGCCATAAAAAATTTCCTGATGTACATCACACCAGCAGCCACAGAATATTTAGCTTATTACAATAACCAACAGCAAATTCTCAATGCTGTATTCTTGCAAAACGTCTCCGTGCTTTGGAATTAAGTAGTTAGCCAGAGGCTATTTTATATTGGTCACTTTCATTTTATATGGAGTAATTTGTGATAACCTGGTACAGTACTCCATAAAAACTGAATTTCACTGCATGATCTCTACTGCATTCTGGTGACAAGGATACAGGTGCAAAAAGTGACTGATGTGATATTGAAACATGCACACCACATTTAAAACAGTGGCTGATCTAAGAGGAATACAGATGAGAAACAAAGAACGGGCAGGATGAGAAATCCATATGCGAGACAAATGTTGTGAGGGGGAGAGAGAAAGGGGGGACAGAAAATGTGAGACAGTGACAAATGAGACAGGTGTTACAGGTAAAATAAAAAAAGTAAGAACAAGTAAGACAAGGGTTCTCAGAGGGGAAGGTGTGATTCATGCAATTGGAACTATAAGAAAGGGCATAAATACTGAGCCAAATGACACAGGTAATACAGTATACCCAGCAAGGTGTGATTCATGCAATTGGAACTATAAGAAAGGGCATAAATACTGAGCCAAACGACACAGGTAATACAGTATACCCAGCAAGAACAGAAGGAGACAAGAAGCATGAACAAATGACAAAAGGGATGATGAAAAGGGGAGTCAGGACATAAAGTACGAGATGTGCAGCAGGGATAAATGAAAGAGAAGGCATAAAGGTGGGAAAAAAAAAAAAAAAAAAAAAAAGCAAATGGGGAAGAGCAGATGAATCAGGACAGAAAGTGCCATATCACTGCAATGGGCAAACAATGGAGAGGGCAAAACAATTAGACAGAGTGATAAGCAAAACATAACTAAGTTAGGTACAAAGAAAATAGCAGGGATGAATGAGTGAGATATAAAGAAGAACAGATTAGTCAGCAGGGAAAGCATGATATATGCAGCAGGAGCTACTGAGAGATGGCATATCACTGCGACATAAGATTATGACACATGTAACATACTACTGTAATGTGGCAGTAGGACTGGAACAGTAAAAAAAAATAAAAAAAAAATAAGGATACCTGAGAGGAGTGAAGATAAGCAGGAGAGAAAGGTCATAAAGCACATTTGAAGCTAGGGCAAATGAGGGAGAATGAGGTCATAAAAGGGGTGAGATATACAGTAACAAATGAGACATAGATGTAGCTTATTGTTCATGTTGTTGTTCTTGCTTAACTCAAGTCTGTCTGGCTAAGCAGACCTGTCAACCACAGGAATGCAACTGCTTCTGTGATGCCATCCTACAGGTAAGGACTAGTACCAGAACTGTACATACAGTACATGCACTATGTAAGAAACCAGTGCCCCCTTGTGGTATACAGTGCTTTCTCAGGATTGGAACAGGGTCTTTTCCAATATAAGAGGAAGTTTGGCTCCTGGGTGGATACTGCAGCTGCTCCACCCAGGGTACACAGCACAACCAGTAAGCTCCTTATTAAAACCTTATACAAAAAGTATTATGCACAAAGCAACAATAAGCAGGTGGGCCAGGAGAGTTTATGACAGCCATGTACAGTACCCAGTACATCAGGACCTGACAAAAGAGAGGGCATTACAAATGAGAAAAGAGAAAGTGACAGGTGTAAAACGAATGAAAAGCAGTGGGTCAGGTACCGGTAAGAAAGAAGTTGCAGGGTAAAATGAGAGGAGAAGCACAGAGCAGGTGAAACTTACAAGTGGTACACACACACACACACACACACACACACACACACACACACAATATCCAACACGAAGAACAAATAAGAAGGGATACAACAGATGTAACAGAAAATGCAACACTTTAGCAGAAGCAAATGAGTGTGAAGAATTAAAACAAAATAAAAGCTGCACTAAGAAAACTAAGAAGTACAGATTGTAATCTGATTAAGAGGGAGGAGAACAGGTAAAAACAGCAAGACCGCTCAGGGGCAGCATAACAGACAGATGCAACAGACAAGTTAATTAACGGTGGATTAGAGAGGTGGAAAAAGGAGAAATGAGAAAGTAGGAAATTAAAGTAGTCCTGAGAAAGTAAGCATTGAGGTATCACATATGCTACACCAAGAATGAAGAACTGAGACACATGCTACTGAAAGAGAGTCCAGAGGTAACATACTGTACCTGTATAAGGAACAGGAGTAATTAGATCAGGGAAATCAGGGAAAAACTAGTGGTTGAAAAATTATTCACGTAAAACAGTAGCCACAAAAAGAGGACACATATGATCTGACAGACAAGAGATGGGCATATGAAGGCTGGGACTGACTGCATTTGGTGTGAGACATTCAAAAGAAGTAAACACTGTACAGGGAATCTGAAAACGCTACAGAAAAAAAAGACACACAGAGAGGGAAAATATATGGATTAAATGAGAGGGCAAGAAAGTAAATCCAGTTGTAGGAAAAAGTGCACGTTAAAAAAAAAAAAAAAAAAAAAAAAAAAAAAAAAAGTGCACACAGGTAAATATGGACACGAGACAGGTAATGGCAGTCCTCGTTATAAGCAGGAGATTAGTTCTAAAATATAGCAACATTTTACATATAACTGCTACCTGTACTGTATATTAAAGGAAACTGGTTAACTTCACTGGTAGCAATGACACTTTTGTCAGCATTTTTTTTTTTTTTTCTTTTTTACTAGCTGAGGATTTAATGGCAAAAAATTCTGCCTGAAAAGGCAATTTTTCTTAATTTACAAGGATTTAATAGCAAAAAATTCTGCTAAAGATGGCTACTTATACCAAGAACTGGCTTTATATATATGAAGACTGAGACTAACTGTGGTTGGTGGTGGGGGTTGAGTCAGCCTCGTCCTCCTCCCCACCAGTGACCTCTGGGTTCCTCATTGCCGTCCATACTTGGTGACCCACGTACTCACGCAGGTATGGGGGACACTCTCTGTGGACAAAGGTAACAGTAAGTTTTGGTATTATGGCTATTTACAATTGCTACAGCACTTAGTTCATCCAGCTATCATCCAATCCAGAACCGTACTGCCCGTGAAATCCTAAGCATCGGGACCTGGGGCTAGGCTACTTAAGTCCTGCCATTTAAGGCAATAGTGGCCAGTCACATTTCCTTGAGGGGTATCATGCAAGATGTTGTTGTTGTCCTACACCAGTCTGTCGGATCAAGTAGACCCATCAACCACAGGCAAGCAACTGCCCCTGCACCATCATCCCATACAGTGAACTAAGATGCACTTTTTCAACTTCATATACTATATTACCAACAGCTACAAAGTAATTATCATCATCGTCATCAATCCCAGTTAGCCCCATATGAACAGACACAGAGGCCCTAGGCAGCCTGTAGCATACAACCTTACATGATATAAAATCATCCAATTGTGGTCTTTGTAATCTTACATAAAATTAAGTATCATGAAGTTTTCATAAATTTCCTTCAGGTTCACTGAAAGAGCTACAGGAACAGAAGCATAAATGTTACCAATGTATAAGAGAGCTGTCTTCAAACCTCTTTTTGAAGATTGAATGGAATATTTTCAGAAGAGGTCCATTTAATAAATTATAACTGTAACGACAATTATGTTACAAAAGACTGTATAATTCATTTCAGACACCCAAATTCAGTGGAAATGACATGTGATTCAAAAGCACTCAGGTTTGTCGATGCCTGCAGTCGAGTCCTATTAAAGGCAATGAGTCGATTTTGTCTTGAAACTAATTTGTCCCCAAGTCATTTCAGTTAGTTAGGTTACATTAAATTGTCAGATTTGGTTGAATCTGGTTAGGTTACATTAAGCTGTGTTAGGTTTGGTCAGATCATATTAGATTAGGCTAGATTAGTTGGGACAAACGATGTAATGGACTGACTTTGAAGCTGAACCAACTTGAAAGTCTGAAATGGCAGATTGCCACTTGCCATGGTTTGCATGTAAAACTTCAAGATGTATAGTTGATATCTTCAATATTACACTTTTCTATATCTTTTTAAAGCTATCACAGTGATAATTAAGTTATACTGTAGTTTACTACGAAAAAATAATGGAATTACTGGTACTTTAGTTTTGGACATCTGGGGAATTTAAAATATTAACCCTCCCCAATCATTAGATCTCCTTACCTGGAGTATTTTGAACTGCTGAACACACAATCGTAAATGAATAATAGCGTCGTAAATGAATTTACAAATTTTTTCCATGTTTCAGGCAGGCATGGGCTCATGTCTAAAATGCACAATGGAAACAGTTTTTTTTTTTTTTTTCACCAGCTGATTGGTGCTTTTGTTTCCATCTCCACCAATCTCAGGTCAGCATAACTTGCAGTCACTTCGCACCTGATTTTGAATTTCAGTAGCTACTGTATCAGGATGGCATCTCTGTGCTCTGCCTGTGAAAATGATTGCTTTTCAGTAATTTCAAAATTACACGGAGATAATGTTGAAACTATTAAGTTTTTAAAACATCACTTTGTTCTGCCACCCCTGGTAATCTGTAAAAACTATAAAAAGCCGTGTTCCTTCAGGGACGATAAACATATCTGGTTTTGTGGTCATAGCACCCCATTCAGAACACGAAAATGAGAAGAAACGTCAACTACCACATGTCTGATTTTAAGGGTACTGTACTTTCATCGACAGTATGCACTTAACAACCTGGAAACTTATTTTATTTGTGAATCACTGGCTGCAAAAGTTATGGGCCCATCACACAGTAATCAAGTGGTTGAAAGTTTCGTTTGCCACGAGTGTGGACTGGCGGAGTTTTTGTTCAGAAATTACTGAGTACTGGTTTGACCATCAAGACTCAATTGGAGGCCCTGGTGTCATTGTTAAAATCGACGAAACCCACTTTGGAAAAAGAAAGTATGACAAAGATCGCTTTCTGAGTGGTACAGTACTGTATTTGGGTTTTTGGCAGGATCATGAGGGTCTCGAAAATTTGTTTTGTTGTGTCATTGGTGGAGCCTTTAAGTAGAAAGCGAGACACAGTGACCTTGATTTATATACCTAATAACGCAGTATATACTGTACGTCCAGGCACGGCCATCGTTAGTGATAAGTAGGCAGTCTACAGCAGCATCCAGAACCATGGCTACGAACACCAAGTGATTAATCACTATGAAAATTTTGTTCATCCTTCAGATGCGGTATTCATACTCAGAACACTGAATGACTGTGTAGGGACCAGCAAGAATGGGTGATGCGGCCTGGGCTTCGATCAGTGTACTTTAAGCAGAATCTGGCACGAAATGCATTCATTTCGAAGTTCCCTGAGGACCAGCTCCTACACCAATTCTTTATCACCGCAAGTCATGTGTACCCTCCACAGACAGCAGCCACTAAAACCAATGCCTAACAATGTTGATGACCAAGATGACACAAACTCTGAATAAGGTAAGCAGAACGTTCGATTACTTTAGGTACGGTTAGGTCAGGTTAGCAATTTTGGTTGGACATACAAACTATGCTTTTCCAATGGTTTTTTGTGTCTTCTGAACGATTTCAATCATCATTTCTATTTGAAATTGTTACTTTTGAGATTTTCCCCCTAGGAAAACCCCCAGGTGGAGAGGAGGGGAAAAAAAAAATCACAAAAATTGTGATTTCTGATAGAAATGGTCAAAATCGTCCAAACACCGGAAAATAAATCCGGATATGTCCAAAACTAAAAATTTACCAAAATAGTAACCATATATTCTACGCATGGGAGCTCTCCTGCAGTTTCACAGATTCAATGAAGTCTCCACTCGTCAACACTGTAAATGACACCAAACTTTTCTATTAACCCAGCAGGATCTGTGCAATAAACCAAATCATCTTCTTGTATAAAATATCAGAGCAAACTTTTTTCTCGGTTCCAGTGCCCGAAGAAAGAAGTGCCAAGCTCTAATAAATTTTTGGATTTAAGTCTGAACCTTAAAAGCTAAGACTCCTTGCCAAGGCTGTAGTCTCTCACCAGACCACTTAGTTCAAGCTGAGAAAAGCTTGAGGTTGTGTGTTATCGCTACCACACTGCAAGTCTACATCATTGCTATTGCCACAGCTTTCTTGATCAGAGCTACTGTGTGTTTTCAAGTTTTTCAGATGGCACTGGGACAGGTATATCTGGTACACAAGCAACAGGTCAAAGGTTGATGGGGGGTTTGGATTTAAAAAATTTATATTCTTAGTGTTGTATCCTTTAACATTTGGGTACATGTGCAAAAAGTACCAATCATTACTGATTCTTCGGCTTCCTCCACATCACTGAAACTTCAAAGCTAAAACATTTCTAGTCCCATTAGTCAACTGCCTTAGGTCTTCATCACAAGTACTGGAGACTTTATGAGGTGCCCAAAATTTGTCCTGGCCTCCGAGTTTCACTCCCAAGAATGCAGAGTATGCTTCATTGACAAAATCTAATCTCTCTATTGCTTCCTTATGACAAATTCAATACAGATATAACAGAAAATGTCCGGCCACTTAACACAACCTCATGTAGACACTGCCTGATGAACTACAGCAGACTCCGCAACAAATAATAAGGCACAATGAACTCTACAAAAATTAATCTAGGGGAAAACCTTACCACACAGGAACGACGATTGCAAGTCTTCTTACAATGTCATGATCTGGAAAGTAATTTTATTACAGTATGCAACACTGACAATTGTTTGGTTACTACTGACTACAAAATGTGAAGTTGAAAACTAAAATATGTCTGTACTATGGTATTTAAGCTGCCACTTACCTCGTGTCTCCATGTGAACCGACTAGACGCGTTGATTACCTAACCGACCATCTCACTTACGGGACGCATCAGTGCATCAAACATTCAAATCTACAGGAAACCTAACGAGACACCCTAACTTAACCTGGCTTATCCTATGTGGGGGCTTCGTTTCCCTTAGACCCTGATTCTGACCACCTAGGACTCACTTAACCTAATCTTGAGTCCTCGAATATCTACCAGGCCAATGTCCTGTGTGTACAAGCTTACAAAACCTAATTTAATCTATCATAATCTAAATTATCCTAAATGATATGGAGAGTAATTTTAATACAGTATGCAACACTGATAGTTGTCTGATTATTACAGACTACTAAATGTGTAATTTAAAAACTAATATATGCATATTTTAAGGTACAAGAAGCTGTCACTCACCTCACGTCTTTTCATCCACCGACTATACGGAGAGTTGCTTACGGAACAGACCATCTTACGGGACGCGTCAGTGCATCAAATATTCCATCTATTGGAAACCTCATGAAACACCCTAAATTTAACCTAGCTTATCCTATGTGGGGGCTTCGCTTCCCACAGACCCTGATTCCGGCCACATAAGACGTACATAAATCCTTCTAATATCCCCATACTTTATGTAAATAACTTAGAACAGGATATTAACCACCCATATCCAAAAATAGCCAGGGAAGTGATGTTTGGGAGCTTCCTTAAGCGACGAGACTACGAATCCAGTAAAAGTTAACCACACCCAAACTGAATGTCCGATCAGATCTAAGGCAAGATGTAACCTGGCATACTTCTTTGTTTCCCCATCCATACCTTTCTCACCAACTGATATGTTCAATCCTATGATAAGGCAGATAAAAGTGCCACATTCACGTTTAGATCCGTAAGTTAATAAGAGAAACTGGCTATATTGTGAGACAGGCCAGAATCTGATCAGTTTAAAAATTTCGGGGGTCTATTTCAAAATCTAATTCGGTGAACAAACCGTAGCCAACGTAATACTAAAATTTAAGTGATTTTTTAATTCACCGTAAGGAAATTTATAAGAAACAGGTATAACTTGAACTTTAAAAACCTGTATAATTCTGAACTTCCCATTTTCACAGCAACCAATTTCACTTTTACTGACACCAGATAATTTTGTTCACCCGAGCGGAATTACAGCAATGAACTTGTGATATATGGTGGTTATCATCCACTCGCGTGATGTAAAGTTGCCTACTTCTTCCTTCACCTTCATCATTCTATTTCTGTGTCTGCCTTCTCTTCCTAATTCTCACTTTCTTTCCTGTCACTATTTACTACTCTTCTATCCACTTCAGTTGGCTCTACACTAAGTGACAAGTCTAATGGTTTCCTGAAACCTAGGAAACCATGTACAACGCAGGGCTGTAGCTGTATAACCAGATCAAGTGGTGATGCGAAGCCTTCTAAGATGCCCCTGTTAACTGAGTGGAGATGTACAAATGCGGCATCCACTCGGGAACCAAATCTGGACACTTTTCTCTGGGATGAGGCTGTCAACTGTGGTTCACTGCATGGGACGGCCCTACAGGGGTGGTGGACTGTCTGTGGCTGATGGTTCTGCTGGGCCACAAGATTGCGGCTGATCAACAACAGCAGCAGCAGTCAACTAAATACATCGGACTTCAACCTTCTGCTGATACGGACGCACTTGGGTATTTCAGGCTCACATTAAAATTATTTCACAGTAGATGAACATACGTATCAACACCGGCAGTAGCTGTAGGCCCAGGCACTGATAAAAAATAACAACCTCTCTCTCTCCCAGATTCAACTGAAACATAAAACCTGTGGACTGCAAGCTTAAGGTGCTACTCTACTGCACTTCGCCATCCTCCTTTTATGGACGGAGTACCTGAGGGACGTTTGTATATCCTGAGAGATGACCCGTCCGGTTATATTCATGCCACCACGTGAAGGCGTCCCTCTCCAGTACCACAAGCGCTCAAGTATTTCGTTCAGATTCACACTATCTTTTGTTCAGAGGTGAGAAATCCAAAGTAAACTGTTCAGGAGCCAGATTACTTGCTCAATCCTACCAGATGAGGATTAAAGACTATCACACGCTTAAGCCATTTGTGTGTGTGTGTGTGTGTGTGTGTGTGTGTGTGTGTGTGTGTGTGTGTGTGTGAAATCATAGGAATTATACTCCTTTTACACTAACTTGGCACAGATTTTCGTCCTTTTGCGGCTCATTTTACGTAGCACAGTACTATAAACAAACAATACTACGACCCTGCATCCGTTCCATAGCACTTCCTCGTGACTGGCATTATAAGTGTACCCTCGTGTGAAGCAACTCAGCAAAGGAGGTGGAGATGGCAATTTGAGGCCAAGTTAAGAGTAGAAAGAGTATAGTGCCATTACCTTTCTACATTAACCTTTTTATTTCGGTATATTCTTGTTAAACCAGACGAATTTACTCAGCTTAGGAGGCCCATTGGAGTGAGTTAGCCAGAGAGAATTTACGTAACACAATTTCCTTTTCTCAAGTACCCCCTCTATCCTCAGGCCATTTTCTTTTCTTTGGGGGGGAGGGACTTCCGGAAAGGGACGGGTTGACGAGAGAGAGAGAAAGAGAGAGAGAGAGAGAGAGAGAGAGAGAGAGAGAATATAAGGAGTGCCCTAACCTGTACCCACTTTAAGGCGGGGCAACACACCCAGAATAAGGCGTCTTAACCCCTTCACTACGAGGATGGATTTCTCTATATTTATTCTACCTACCTCATCGCCATTTTATTTTCATTGTTATTTTTATTTTATATTTAGGGCATCGTAGTGAAGGGGTAGGACAGTATATCAATAAAACTTCAGTACAATGATCTATTTATCTTGCTCTCAAGACGGTTCTATTAAATTATGGGGTAAATAATTCGATAAACATAACAAAAATGCAATAATTGTTTTTTTTAAATATGCATCTACTGATCCCTATGTGTAATTAACTTATATATTTGGCTTAAAAACCACGCCACTTTAGTCAAATATACTGAAAAATAGTAGTAGTATCAATAATAATAATAATAATAGTAATAATAGTAGTAGTAGTAGTAATAGTAATAGTAGTAGTAGTAGTAATAGTAGTAGTAGTAGTAATAGTAGTAGTAGTAGTAATAATAATAATAATAATAATAATAATAATAATAAATAAATGAATAATCAGGTGCAGCAACTACTCATCCTCCGTCCTCCCCTCCCTCTCACCCCTCCCCCTCCCCCTTCCCCTTCCCCTCCCTCTCACCCCCTCCCCCTCACCTCTTCACCTCTCAATGGATGACGTCATACTCAGCATCTGACTCACCCACACCGCTACATACACACACACACACACACACACACACACACACACACACACACACACACACAAGCCATTCCCCCTTCTGCGCAACATTCATCATCATCACCACCACCACCACCACCACCATCATCATCATCAACACCCTAGCCTGACTTCGACTTCATTATTACCCTATGGCGTATTAATTATTATTATCATTATTATTATTATTATTATTATTATTATTATTACCCTAAGCCGACCTCTACTTCATCATTACATTTTCCTACACCGAAATTGTCATCACCACTACCACCATCATTCTCTCTCTCTCTCTAATTCAAAATAAATTTTCTTTTCAGGTTACACTATGATAGTCTCTATTCTCCTTTCACACTTTCCTGTAAAATGTCCACGCCAGTTTTTCTATACGGCGTGGTGTTCTTTCTGACTTTTTCCTGCCGGCTTCGGCTGGAGGGTTTGGAGGGCGGGGGAGAGCCTTCTTCTTTGCTATCCTTATCTCATTCTAGTAGTTCAGTTACTCTTCTAGGAGCTGCCTAGCATGGGCCAACCGGCCTACTGCAGTTATCCTCTCTTCTTATGTTCTCTCTCTCTCTCTCTCTCTCTCTCTCTCTCCCATACTCACAA
This sequence comes from Coenobita brevimanus, assembly GCF_032717465.1. Lineage (NCBI taxonomy): Eukaryota > Metazoa > Arthropoda > Malacostraca > Decapoda > Coenobitidae > Coenobita > Coenobita brevimanus. The sequence continues at coordinate 36,801,306 of NC_136957.1, read as the reverse complement.
ACACCCAAGTCACTTCCTTCTGCGCATTAAAGACACCCTCATGCTCATCTTAAGTCCCTCGCACCTCCTCCTGCCTCCAAGACATACATACATACATACATCAACATACATGCATAAATAAAATGTACATACATACAAAAGGATACATACATAACATACAGATACATTCACATTCATACAAACTACTACTACTGCTACTACTACTACTACGACTACTACTACCACCACTCCTATTACTACTACTACTACTACTACTACTACTACTACTCTCACCACCACTCCTACTACTATTACAACTACTACTACAACCACTATCACCAACGTCACTACTAAAATGATCAATGATAACATTTCGCCTCACACACACACACACACACACACACACACACACACACACACACACACACAGACCATCCACTCACCCAATTAAAGCAAGTTCATTTCCACCTTATTTTTCATTACCCTCATTATCACACATCTCCGTGGACAGGACGCCTCATTTCTATCTACTTATCTCTTCCTGTGTCTATCTATTTATTGCCAGACGCTTTATTCCAGTAAGGGGTGGCCAAAAACAAATCGCCTCCATGTCGCCCTGTCCCCCGCCATTTCACTGCCTTGCTCCCAGTTCACACACCCCTCTCTCATATACCTCTCCACTCCATCCCTCCATCTCATGCATGGCCTCCCCTTACCCCTCCACCTCACTCACATACACTCTCCTCGTTAGTCTCTCACTCTCATATCTCTATTCTTTATTTAGGCAGATAAAAGTGAATGGATCTTTACTTTTTACTTTACTGTGGTAATTATTACTGATCTCCGTGAAAACATGACTCACTTTTTCTTCTCCCTGTTATATCATTTACTTCAGTTGCATAAAAATACATCTTATGGCTACACAGTATTACTCTCTCTCTCTCTCTCTCTCATGTTTTTCCTAATTGTCTGTTTGTCTTTCGTTCTTCTTCTTCCTCTTGTGTTATGTTATTTGCTTTCTGTTTTACTCCTCTCTCTCTCTCTCTCTCTCTCTCTCTCTCTCTCTCTCTCTCTCTCTCTCTCTCCCTCCGTTCTTCTTCCTCTTGTGTTACGTTATTTGCTTTGTTTTACTCCTCTCTCTCTCTCTCTCTCTCTCTCTCTCCCCCTCATCTCCGTAAATAAGATGACTCACTTCTCCCCACACATACATTCATTCCTCACCACTACACACAACAACATTCCCTACACATTCTACATTATTATTTATCCACGTGAAATAAATGAGTTAGTGAGCCCTCTCTCTTGATTAAAACATTATTCATTTTTGTTTATTTTTAGGCAGTATGATTTAACTTTATATATATAGGATAATTTTATGTGATTATCCTAACCTCATCATTCAAAGCCTAATTCCCACCTCGTCATCACCAGCATTATCACCATCATCATCATCATCAATATCATCATCATCATTATCATCGTTAATATCATCATAAATATCATCATCATCATCAGTATCATCATCATTACTATCATCATCATCATCATTATCCCACTCCGTATTCCCTGCAACAAGGTGAAGGTAGGGCAAGATTCAGAAACTGTGTGTGTGTGTGTGTGTGAGAGAGAGAGAGAGAGAGAGAGAGAGAGAGAGGAGGGGGCAGGACAACTATCAAGGAGCATGCACGTAAAACGACCAAATAATTCAAATCTTCAAATAAAAATAACGTAACAATTATGAACGAACCCAAAAAACGCATTATTATTATTATTATTATTATTATTATTATTATTATTTTTACCTGATAAATTCTCAACATTCCCTTTGTTACATACGGATAATTGTACTTTATTTTTATTTTCACCGTTTATGCATTTAATTTACGGTCTTGCAGTAAAGGTATGAGTGTCCTATGCTAAGCTATGATAATTCCTGCTATGCTAAGCCCTGATAATTCCCACCCTAGTGATAATAAAGAATAATACCACTCCCTCCACCCTCTCTTCTGGCATACCGCTAGTGCCTCCCTTCCTCCCCCACCACCACCACCACCAAAGCTTTCACTGGTAAGGTTGAAAAGGTCGCGGGGGTGGGTGGCTCTCTCTCTCTCTCTCTCTCTCTCTCTCTCTCTCTCTCTCTCTCTCTCTCTCTCTCTCAAGATGGGTGCGTCTCCATCCTTCACAGCTTTCTCTCTTGCTTTCTGCCACGTTCTCTCTCTCTCTCATATGCAAGGAGGTACGCACTCATGCACGTGTGTGCATAGGCACACGGGCACGTACCGTAGGCGCGAGGGCGCACACACACATACAGTACACATGCACAGCGAGCGCGCGCACACACACACACACACACACATGCAGTATAAAATTCTCTCTCTCTCTCTCTCTCTCTCTCTCTCTCTCTCTCTCTCCACAGCTTTCTCCCTTTTTTCTCTCCCACAGTTTCCTTCTTGAGACAAGCATTTCCGTTTTCTTCCTTGTGCCAAATTCCTTTCAAAATACGGTGTAGAATGCGACTCTCTCTCTCTCTCTCTCTCTCTCTCTCTCTCTCTCTCTCTCTCTCTCACTACTACTACTACTACAAGACAACTACATAGTGTAATATGGAAATAAATAGCTGAGAAAAAGGTGCAACGACAGGAAGGTATAAAATGAAAATAAGTCGCCATGAAAGAGGAATTACGAAGCTTCTTATGTAACCTAGAATACAGCACTGACACACACCAGCAAAGAAAATACAGCATTCCCACTTTCCCCCTACACTATCCTCCCCCTCCACACACCTCACCACAATCTACACTCACGCAAATACAACCAATACACCCCTTCCATATTCAATACACATCCACCTTCCTACATACACCCACACCCTACTCTCACAATACAGCATTTCCCACACTCGCTCCCTACACTATCCTCCCCCTCCACACATCCCTTCACAATCTACACGCGCAAAAACACCCAATACACCCTTTCCATATTCATACACATACACCTCTCTATATACACCCACTCCCTACTCTCACAATACACCATCCCCACTGGCCCCCTACACCATCCTTCCCCTTCAAACACTTCTTCAAAATCTACACTCACGCACACACATCCAATACACCCCTCCCCCTTCCACATTCAACACACATACAGCTCCCCACATACACCCACTCCCTACTCTCACAATACAGCACTCCCACTCACCCCCTACACTACCCTCCTCCTCCACATACCTCTTCATAATCTAGACTGACGCATACAACCAATACACCCCTTCCACATTCAATATACATCACCTCCCTACATACACCCACTCCCTACTCTCACAATACAGCATTTCCCACACTCGCTCCCTACACCATCCTTCCCCTCCACACATCCAATACAATACCTTCCACTTTCACATGCACCCCTCTCGTTTCACACAACTCTTCCACAACTGTCCATGAGTAGGGATGATTTTGGCTATGTCCTTCCCTCAGTGGAGAGTTCAAAATGGTAGTGAGCTTTATATGGACCGGGAGAGTTAAGGAAGCTCCCTAACACTATTTCCTAAGCGACTTATTCTGCCTATCGCTCCTTACTATCCCCATCTGTAAATCATTCCAGTGACATTTTCAGCATTACCGAGATATAACCTGATATCAACCAGCCGTACCCAAAAATAAATCGCTACGGAAGAGGTGTTAGGGAGCACAGACCCAGATAACACTAACCCAGGCTGCGGTTAAGACAGCGGGGTTAATAAGATGTGGTTAACAGTGAGTCATGGGAGGGGGGGAGGGGGAGAGAAACAAAAAAGAATTAGGAGGAAGGAGGGAGGGAGGGAAAAGAAGTGAGGGAGAATGGGGGCGAGGGAGGGAAGAGTGAGAGAGGGGAGAGAAAGGGGCGAGGGAGGGAAGAGTGAGAGAGGGGAGAGAAAGGGGCGAGGGAGGGAAGAGTGAGAGAGGGGAGAGAAAGGGGCGAGGGAGGGAAGAGTGAGAGAGGGGAGAGAAAGGGGCGAGGAAGGGAAGAGTGAGAGAGGGGAGCGAAAGGGGCGAGGGAGGGAAGAGGGGAGGAGGAAAGAGAAAGGGGGTTAAGGAAGGCAGAAAGGGTGAAAGAGGGAAAAGGGGGTGAGGGAGGGGAAAAGGGGTGAGGGAGGGAGAAAGGGCGAGGGAGGGAAAAGGGGTGAGGGAGGGAAAAGGGGTGAGGGAGGGAAGAGAAAAGGGGTGAGGGAGGGAAGGGAAAAGGGGTGAGGGAGGGAAAAGGGGTGAGGGAGGGAAGAGGAAAGGGGTGAGGGAGGGAAGAGGAAAGGGGTGAGGGAGGGAGGAGTCTGGCCAGAGGGGATGCGTGAAAAAGGACGCGTGGAAAAAAAACACAAAAAATCGCAACTGCCTTTTTTTTTTTTTACAAGAATATACCATACCATAATTATTATATCAGTACCTAGGTCAATTTTGCTGCTTTAGTCTCTCTCTCTCTCTCTCTCTCTCTCTCTCAATACGTCAATGGAGGATTAGCGGAGATTGACTAGCGAAATTGCAAAATAATAATAAAAATAATAATAATAATAATAATAATAATAAATAATAATAAAATATTGTTCTTTACGTTGTAGTTTGGGTATTATTTGGCAGTTACCCCTAAAAGAAAACGGGATCATGTAAGTAAAGCACACACACACACACACACACACACACACACACACACACACACACACACACACACACACACACACACTCAATTTAATCCCTCCACTCCATACCAGTAACACCAATAATTCCTACCTCAGGGGGCTTACTACTTAGATGATGATGATGATGATGATGATGATGATGATGATACCTAGTGAAATACATATGGTACTTGTGTGTGTGTGAGAGAGAGAGAGAGAGAGAGAGAGAGAGACTGCATGACGCTGGCCTGATAGTCTTTTGTCCCTTAAACGTTTAATAGGTCATGCATGCTTAGTGGAAAGTGGCCTCTCTCTCTCTCTCTCTCTCTCTCTCTCTCTCACACACACACACACACACACACACACACACACACACACACACACACACACAGGAACCTCTACACCCCAAACACAGCAAAGCAAAAGTGTGTGGAACAGTGAAAGGAGACTAGTGGTAGTAACAAACAGATAGATACATAGAAAGACAGACAGACTGACAGAGTAGATAGATAGATAGGATAGATAGATACATAGATAGATAGATAGACAGACAGATAACGTAGATAGATAGACAGATAGATAAATAAGTGACAATGTTCATTATATGTATCTCAAGTAACCCCACACAGACCCAAGCAAGGAAGTGATAGATAAACAGATAGATAGATAGACAGATAGATACAGTAGAAGTCGATAAATAGACAGTGATATAGGAAGACATTGGTAAAGATATACAAATGCTTATGGAGAGAGAGAGAGAGAGAGAGAGAGAGAGAGAGAGAGAGAGAGAAGAGAGAGAGAGAGAGAGAGAGAGAGAGAGAGAGAGAGAGAGGTCTCCCCCAAAGCTTATTAAAACTATCTATAAATAATACGAAAAAAAAAGTCGGATGGAAAATAAACCGCCGAGGCAAATGCGCTACGAACAAGGCAGGGGGTCAAACACAGCCCGAGTTTCACCTGCAGGGGGGTGGGGAAGGGGGAGGGGGGAGAGGAGAGAAGGGAGGAAGAAGGTGGGGAAGGAGGAAGGGGGAAGGGATGGGGGAGTGAAAAGAACTTACACATTGGGAGGGGAGGGGGAGGGGGAGAAGTGAAAGGGAGGGAGGGGGAGGGGGAAGGGAAGAAGTGAAAGGGAGGGAGAGGGAGGGGGAGAAGTGAAAGGGAGGGAGAGGGAGGGGGAAGGGAAGAAGTGAAAGGGAGGGAGAGGGAAGGGGAGGAGATGGGGAGGAGGAAAGAGGGAAGCAAAGGTAGGGGAGAAAGGAAGGCAGAAGAGATGGAGAAGAGGGAAGGGATGACGAAGGGAAAGGAGAGGCAAGGGAGGGGGAGAGGGAAAGGAGGGAGAGGGAGGGAGGGATGGGGAGGGAGGGGAGAGAGCTTCCACCCCCCACCCCACTTTCAATGCAAGATATTTCCCTGCAGGAGTGTGTTGCATTCCGCTCGGCCTGTCAATGTTGCAAATACCCCCTGAGGTGCTGTCTCTCTCTCTCTCTCTCTACGATTTTTACCCCTTCACAGTGATGATCTGACTCTCTCTCTCTCTCTCTCTTTCTCTCTCTCTCAGCACTCGCAGGCGGGGAACTCACACTGACAAGATCCTGACCAAAGACAACTACTACACTTTATCTTCTTATCTTCACTATCTATTCTTTCAGGTAGGCTGGATTCCTCGGCTTATAAATATGAAGAATAAAAAAATAAATAAAATATGAATCCAATAATAAAACGAAAAACAATAACAACAACAACAAAAGCTTAAGTCGCCGGATGGAAGAGGTTAAGGGAAAGAAAGAATAGCCTTGGTAATTTTCAGTATATAAAGTGATGTTGCTTATATATTTATTTTAATGCATAGTAACCCTCTATTTTATTATTATTATTATTATTATTATTATTATTATTATTGTTATTATTATTATTATTATCATTACTACTACTACTATTACTACTTCTACCGCTACTACTACTATTATTATTATTGTTATTATTACTATCATTATTATTATTATTATTATTATTATTATTATTATTATTATCATCCTTCTGCCTATGGGTAACTTTACACTCCCTCTTCTGTCTTTCCTTCATTCTTTCCTTTCCTTATGCCTGTGGGTGACTCTACACTGAGTGACAAGCCAAATGGTTTCCTGTACATCAGGAAACCATTTACTACGCTGGGTGGTAACCATATAACCAAATTTTGGCGCCTGGTGGTTTAGTGGGTAATTATTGCGTTCCAATCGGATTGAGCTGGTGAAGGTTTATATCCAAGGGGTGGTTGGAGTTGATTGCTCATGTAATGCCACTCGGGGATGAGTGAGGCTGGTCACTCTCATCTTAAATGTCGGGACCAACTGCCTAGCCCCGGGCTCCTACGCTCCTCATGGGGCAATGTAGGATTGGATGATGGATGATGATGATGATGATTATTATTATTATCATTATTATTATTACAAATACTACTACTACTATTATTATTATTATTATTATTGTTATTATTATTATTATTACGCAGGAGGGGAAAGTTTGGTGGTTTCTTGTTTGACGTGTAAGTCCTTGACCCCTCGTGGAAAAAGGAAAAAAAACGTGTGTGTGTGTGTGTGTGTGTGTGTGTGTGTGTGTGTGTGTGTGTGTGTGTGTGTGTGTGTAAAAGAGAGAGAGAGAGAGAGAGAGAGAGCGTATATACAGTAAGAATGCATATATATAGATACAAACCCAGATAGATATATACATAGAACCAGATAAACAGACACACAGACAGACAGGTAGATACAGATATTTAGATAGATAAGCCTACAGTAGATAGAGACATTAATAGATAGATAGACAAATAGATAAACTTACATAACAATTCACATCCTTATTTCTAACATACAGGGGAGGGAAGGGGAGGGGAGGAGAGGGGAGGGGAGGGGAGGGGAGGGGAGGGAAGGGAAGGGGAAGTAAATAGGACAGAGTGGCATTCTTGCAGTGGTTTGGGGAGGGGGGAGATTGGGGAGTTTGACGGGGAGGGGGGAGAAAGAAGGGGGGAATTTGACGGAGGAGGGGGAGAGGAAGGACGAGATGCAGTGACCCATTTCTTACACCCGTGCTTGTCTTGCGGGTGTCTCAAGAAGCATCAGCATTCTTGACGGAAATACAAGGTTAGGGACCGCCACTTAGCGCCCTCTCTGTCTGTCTGTCTGTCTCTCTCTCTCTCTTTCTCTCTCTCTACTATACGTGTTCATTTACATACCTGTCTACCTGTCCAACTAATTACACGTGTATTAAAGTGCATGTCTACCTGTCAGCCGTAACCCCTTCATTTCAGCGACGCAATTACATGTCTATCAATCTATCTACCCATCAATATGTCTGTATTTGCCGGGGAAAAAGTTCTCTCTCTCTCTCTCTCTCTCTCTCTATGCCTATCCATCCAGCTGAATGCTGATATAGGAGTA
>NC_136957.1:36788245-36790745 GCF_032717465.1 Coenobita brevimanus | reverse complement strand
CTCTTGATTGCCCTGTTCACTTCTCCCCTCTCACTTCTTTCCACTCTCACCTCTCCTCACCTACACTGGTTTACACTGTATGACCCTACCTCCACCCTGCACCGCTTGCTCACCTCACCCTTCCCCACCCTGCCTATCCACACTCACCCTGCCTACCCCTGCACTCTTCTCCCCTCACCCTTCCCCTCCCTGCCCTACCCACACTCACCATACCTAACCCTTCACTTTTCTCCCCTCTCCTGTAACACCCCGTTCTGCCTGTCCCCTCAATCCATTCATATCTTACACTCCTCTGTCCTCTCAACTTCCCCTGCTCTTCTCTTCCCTTCCCTTCCTTTCCTTCCCTTCCCTTCCCTGACTTGCCCTGCCCTTCCCTGACTTGCCCTGCCCTGCCCTGCCCTGCCCTCACATCAACCTCGTTTTGCCTTACACTCTTCCCATCTCTCATCTCACCCCATTCTGTCCTGCCCTGCCCTGCCCTAACACCAATCTCATTCTGGCTTATTCTCTTCTCCTCTCACACCCCTCTCTGCCCTGCCCTGCCCTGAACCGTACCTGTCCTGCACTTGTTCGCTACACCGTCCCTCACTCAGTCCTACCTACCCTACCATTATTCCCACCAACCCCGTCCTGCCCTGCTCTTACCCCTACCTACCTACCAACCTACTTACCTCCAAATCTACCTACATCCCTACCTTCCTATCATGAATTCCCTTCATTTCTACCTTCTCTACCCTAGTCACTTACCTACATACCCATCCTAACCTCCCCTGCTCACCCACCTACCTAACCTAGCCTACCCACCTACTTACCCAACTCTTCCTTCACTTCCTACCCTTACTCCTAATTGCTCTCTATTCTGCTCTGCCCTCATTCCTGCCTACCCTACCCTACCCTGCCCTTACCCATGGCTTCCCTACCCTTCCCATGTCTTTCCTACCCTTCCTTCCCCTCATGTCTACTTGCTCAACTCCACTGCATATCTTTCACACTTTCCAACATCATACTCTCTCTCTCTCTCTCTCTCTCTCTCTCTGTCATTGGCACAGAGGAATAAAAAGGTCTCATTAACTATTTTAGCCATTATTTTTAGACGAAAAAAAAAAAGAGAAAAAAAAAACAGACAACTCGCCAAGGAAACAGGTGGTCAATCAGTTTGGCCTTGACAGTGAACTAGCTCTCTCTCTCTCTCTCTCTCTCCCACACACACACAAAGAAAAAAACAGGCGTTAAAGAATTTCTCTCTCTCTCTCTCTCTCTCTCTCTCTCTCTCTCTCACACACACACACACACACACACACACACACACACAGGACTATAAATGGAGTTAATATTTCAAGATCTACAATTTATATAAAGGGTTTCTTACCTCTTGTCAATGTTTTGTGTGTGTGTGTGTGTGTGTGTGTGTGTGTGTGTGTGTGTGTGTGTGTGTGTGTGTGTGTGTGTGTGTGTGTGTGTGTGTGTGTGTGTGTGTGTGTGTGTGTGAGAGAGAGAGAGAGAGAGAGAGAGAGAGAGAGAGAGAGAAATTCTTTAACGCCTGTTTTGTGTGTGTGTGTGTGTGTGTGTGTGTGTGTGTGTGTGTGTGTGTGTGTGTGTGTGTGTGTGTGTGTAAACGAACCACCTTCCTCTGACAACTTACATACCCCAAATTAGCGATTTATCCATTATGATCGTACAGGGTGTCCAAAAAAGCCTTACCATCGCTATTCACACATCACCGTTACCTGAAAAGAGAGGAAAAACACCCAGTTAGTCATCATCATCATCATCATCATCATCATCATCGTCGTCGGCGTCATCATTATTATCTAGACCTTTTTCCCACTTGAGGATGGGAAGAAGTAGGGTATGTGTGTGTGTGTGTGTGTGTGTGTGTGTGTGTGTGTGTGTGTGTGTGTGTGTGTGTGTGTGTGTGTGTGTGTGTGTGTGTGTGTGTGTGTGTGTGTGTGTGTGTGTGTGTGTGTGTGTGTTTTATTGCCAGGAGCCCGCAAACCACTCCTTCCAAGAAAAAAAAACAAAATACGAAAGAGAGCAAATCATGGGAAGCAGGAAGTACAGACAGAGGGAGACAGTTCCAGAGTTGACCTGTTGCATAAATGAAGGACTTCTGGTGCCCTCCATTCATATTAACGCTCACAACCATCGATCAGAATGTATATTTTGTTACATATCAGTTGGATGGATGATACTGTTTGCTTCCAGTCCAGTGATTAGAGGATGACTCACTGATAATCCACATCACATATCTGGGTCCACATCTTACTGGCTTCGCCTTTTAATGGGTGGAGGAGAAGAATGAAAGACAATGAGGGTGTATGTAGAAGTGGAGGAAGGGAGAGGGAGGGAGAGACCGAGGATGAGCTGGAGGGATGGAGCTGAGAGGTATATGAGGGAGGGGGGAGTAGGTTGGGCGGAGGGAAGTCTAATGGTGGGTGACACAGCGACTTGGAGGCGTTTTGTCTGCGACCACCCTTTGCGGGATTAGGGCGTCGGGCTA
>NC_136957.1:36745745-36783245 GCF_032717465.1 Coenobita brevimanus | reverse complement strand
GCTCCAGTGACCAGTGGTGTTCCTCAGGGATCAGTGTTGGGACCAGTCCTATTTATTATGTATATTAACGATATCGATGTTGACCTAAACAACTTCATTTCTAAATTTGCAGACAACACAAAAATCGGCAACACTATATTAACTGAAGAAGACAGAATTAGCCTTCAAAATGACCTTGATAAAATTATCAGCTGGTCAGAAAAATGGCAAATGCCCTTCAATGTAAGCAAATGTCAGGTGCTACAATGTGGGAAGAAAAACAAAAGGTATGATTACGAAATGAAGGGCCAAATCATTAGCAAGTCCTCACTAGTTAAGGATCTAGGCGTACTAATTTCAGACGATCTGAAATGTTCGAATCAATGTATCTCTGCCGCCAATAAAGCCAACAGGACCCTAGGCTTCATCAAAAGACATTTTACATATAAAAGCAAACATATTGTAATCCCCCTATACAAAAGCATAGTCAGGCCACACTTAGAGTTTGCAGTGCAGTTTTGGGCGCCTCACCTAATTAAAGATATAGAAATACTGGAAGCGGTCCAGTATAGGGCTACCAAGTTAATCCCGTCCCTGAGGAATAAACCATACCTCGAGAGACTCAAGGAATTAAACCTATTCTCTCTTAGAAAACGGAGACTCAGGGGACAACTGATTGAATGCTTTAAGATGCTAAAAGGCTTCAGTAATACTGATTCAAGCAAGCTATTCACAGTAATTGCCGAGACTGTAACCCGAGGAAATGGTATGAAGTTGCAAGCAAGGAGGGCTAATCTTGATACAACCAAAAACTTCTTCACTTACTCTGTTGTAAGCGAATGGAATAAACTCCCTGGGAATGTGATTGAAAGTGGTACCACAAATATGTTTAAAAAGAGACTGGACATGTATCTCGACGCAATTGGTATCGTTTAGTTAGGATGGAGCAATTATTGCATATTCGCGTCTGCATTCATGTGTCTATTAGACACAGACAATATTATAGAATATAAATAATAAATAAACATTCTATTCATCTTTTGATAAAAAAAAAAAAAAAAAAAAATTGCATGCATAGAGTAAGTATGTGGCTGTATGCCCAAATTTTCCTTTTCCATATTATTCTACTTTCTCCCGATCCTATAAAATTCCTTCAGGTTTTTCATTCCAGCAAGGTATTACTTCCTCTCTTGTTTCCTGTACGGCAAATGCCGGAGGGTCTGGAGGGTGGGGGAGAGAGCCTTCTGCTGTGCTATCCTTTTCTCCTGCTCCTATGCACTATATTAGGATTAAGGCCGGACCACCTCGTAGGGACCGTAAGGTCTGTGTGGTCTGTGTATCTATGTAACTCTATGTAACTCTCTCTCTCTCTCTCTCTCTCTCTCATACACCTACTGCTACTAAGACACCATTAAACTGAGGAGCAAAATTTGTCAATATAATTCATACTGTTTAATATCACCAAAATAAAAATAAAAAAATAAAAATTGTAAATCATGCATTGGTACAAAAAAAAAAAAAACATACTCCTTGTGTAAAGAAAATTAAAACTATCTCACTCTACTACCCCCCCCCCAAAAAAAAATATATATATATAAAGAAAAACACAGAGCTTAGCATGACCGTCTGTGTACCTCAAAGACAGACAGACGGATAGACAGACAGATATAGACAAACTTAAAGATAGACTTGAGACAGAGAGAGAGAGAGAGAGAGAGAGAGAGAGTCTAGGTCAACTTTCTCTAAAGCAGATATCTATATATAGTGCACCTATAAATAACGTCTCTCTCTCTCTCTCTCTCTCTCTCTCTCTCTCTCTTAAATGCAAAGTAGCGTAATTTAACAACAAATGCGTTAAATTTAATGAGACAGATAAACAGATACATAGACAGACACACAGGTGGAGAGAGAAAGAAAGAGAGAGAGAGAGAGAGAGAGAGAGAGAGAGAGAGAGAGAGAGAGAAATAAAAGCAAAACTGGTGAAAAGGTTAATGTAATTGGCAAGGGGGTCAGGGCAGGCCATTGTTCCCTTGTTCCCGGCCAAATTCTCTCTCTCTCTCTCTCTCTCCACAAGTTTGCGTTTCTAATTTCTCTATCTGTCTTTACTTGTCTACCTATAATTCTCTCTCTCTCTCTCTCTCTCTCTCTCTCTCTCTCTCTCTCCACGAGCCAGAAGATTTACTTAATGCCATCCAGTCAGACGATTTGGGAACAATAACAAAAATAATAACAATAACAATAATAATAATAATAATAATAATAATAACAACAATAATAACAGCAAGAATAACAACCATCACCATCATCACCACCACCACCACACAAAACACACACACACGCACACACAAACCTCCCCCCCCTCTCTCTCTCATCTGTCTACGCCTATCATAATTTTACTCCCAAATTAATCTAACCACATTCATATGAATCAACAAACACAATCAACGAAGGTCAATTGCAATCAACACGAATTTGCAACAAGATCAATACCCCGCATCTTCGTGACCTCCTTGACCTCCCTATAGTGACCTCTCTTCCCCATATTGGCGAAGATCCAGGCAGAACGGTCCTCACACGCACGCACACACGCACGCACACACCCACACCCACATCTCCCAACACACACATCTTCTCCCCACACACACACTTACACCCTACCCCTCCCCCTCCAAACACACACACACACACACACACACACACACAGCATTCACCTTTAAAAATCACCCAAAGCATCTATTTCCGTCATTATATCACTATTTCTGAATCGCGATAAGTGACGTCATTGTTTACTTATGACGTCATCAGTGCATCAGCCAATCAGCGTTTGAGACCTTGTATTTTTTCCACTGCTTGTAATCATTTTTTTTGTCCTATTGTTTATTGAAATTTGAAGAGAAATGGGTTTTCGATTTTTTTTATTTATCGTGGGGGTTATATAACTGGCATGTACACACTAATACTACTACTACTAATAAAAATAATAATGACAGTACTACTAATAATAACGATGAGATGAAGAATAACAGTAAGAATAACAGCAATACAAATAATAACAATACGAATAACAATAACACGATAATAATAATAATAATAATAATAATAATAAAACATGAAGATGAAGAATACAAAACAATAAGAATAACAGCAACACGAATAATACAATAATAATAATAATAATAATAGAACAACAATCAATAACAACAATAAAAATAACAAGAACAATAATAATAATAATAATAATAACACTCCTTACAACACTATTCAATGTACAGGTATGGGAGGGTAGACTACAAGAGGTGAGAATTCGGCCAGGCGACAGGTGTTCGTCCCTGATGGCATTATAAAATCAATATACTCCCAGCTGACTCAGAGGCTGCTAAATATGATCGTTAATCCGTAAAGATCTTAATATGGCAGAGCAGTGAGTATAATAATAATAATAATAATAATAATAATATTCATAACAGTAATACTAGTAGAAGTAGTAACAGTAGCAGTAGAACTAGTAGTCATCTTAGTAAAATTGCAGTAGCAGTAGCTGTAGCAGTAGTAGTAATAGTAGTAGTAGTAACAGCTGTAATAGTAGTAGTAGTAACAGCTGTAGTAGTAGCAGTAGCAGTGGCAGTAGTAATGTACTGAGGTGGTGGTAGTTGTGGTGGTGGTGGTGGTGGTGGCAGTAGTACTAGCAGCAGTAGTAGTAGTAGCAGTAGTAGTATTAGTAGTAATAATAGTAGTAGTAGTAGTAGTAGTAGTATAAGTACTACTGGTAGTAGTAGTAGTTGTTTTTGTTGTTCTTGTCGTAGTAGCAGTAGTAGTAGTAGTAGTAAAAATAATAATAATAATAATAACATTCCTGCGAAAAAAGAAAGAATTGATTTTTTTTTCATTCTTCACGGATCAACGGATATAAAAGAGTTGCGTGAAATTTCAAGTAGCTGAGAGAGAGAGAAAGAGAAAGAGAAAGAGAGAGAGAGAGAGAGAGAGAGAGAGAGAGAGTGTGTGTGTGTGTGTGTGTGTGTGTGTGTGTGTGTGTGTGTGTGTGTGTGTGTGTGTGTGTGTGTGTGTGTGTGATATGTATAATTTTAAGTGTATACATGTATGTACGTATCTACGTACTGTATGTATTTATGTATGTATATTTGTATATGGGTTATCTCTCAAACACACACACACACACACACACACACACACACACACACACACACACACACACCTGTCCACAATTACCTGGCCAGGTGTACCCGTCAGGTGAGGTTCAATATCGTTCTCGATGTACAGTCAACAAAAGAAGACTCGGTGCAAATGCCTTCGATGATACTGGAGCTCTCTCTCTCTCTCTCTCTCTCTCTCTCTCACCACCACCACCACAACGATACCATCACGATACCACACCTTCAAACAGTCCCCCCCACACACACACATACATACTTGAATGTTCGTAAGTGTATGTATAAATCAATGTGTTATGTATTTCTCCTGTATATATGTTTGTATGTTTGTATGTACAGTATGTATGTATGGGCCTGTGTATATCTACGTAGACTATATAAGACCACGAGGCAAGTGTGAATGGTTGCTCAAGTGTGTGGTATGTGTGTACGTTTGTGTGCGTGGTAGCTAGTATGTATGTCTGCTTGCATGCGTAGGTGCTCAAGCGTGTGTGTGTGTGTGTGTGTGTGTGTGTGTGTGTGTGTGTGTGTGTGTGTGTGTGTGTGTGTGTGTGTGTGTAACAGATAGAAAGAGAGAGAGAGAGAGAGAGAGAGAGAGAAAGTGTATTTGTGTGTGGGTGCGTATGTGTGTGCGCCTGTGCGTATGGTGTGTGAGGAAACACGTGTACACACACCCTAACCCTTACTCACACCCTGAATATTTTATGCACTGGAGCCCAGCGCTGCTCTGGCTACTGTGTGTGTGTGTGTGTGTGTGTGTGTGTGTGTGTGTGTTGTACCACTTTCACTGTACCGTGCATTTGCGTGTGCGTGCGTGGTGGTGCGTGCTAATACACACGTACTCAAGTGTTCTGTAACTATTTTGTATTACTGTGTGCGTGCGTGTGCGTATATCACTTATTTTGTGTGCGTAAATCCTGCTACTGTGTGCGCGTGTGCGTGTATCACTATTACCGTGTGTACCGCTTATCTATTTTGCATTATGTAGTATTTTGTACTGGTGTGTACGTTTTTGTATTTCTATGATGTGTATGTTTGTGTGTGCGTTCAAGTCCCGTATGTGTAAGTATATTCTAGGCTATTGTATGTGTGTGTGTGTGTGTGTGTGTGTGTGTGTGTGTGCTGCGTCCGTGGAGCGTACATCCGTGTGAGCATGAGTACCGTTGGAGCATGACGGCTTGGTGTGTGTGTGTGTGTGTGTGTGTGTGTGTGTGTGTGTGTGTGTGTGTGTGTGTGTGTGTGTGTGTGTGTGTGTGTGTGTGTTTTGATGATGATGATGATGATGATGATGATGTAGTGTGGTGAAAGCCTTGGTAGTAACTTATAAACGGTAAAAGAAGTGGAAATAAGTGGTGGTGGTGGTGGTGTTGTGAAGATGGTGGTGGTGGTGGTGGTGTGGTGGTGGTGGTGGTGGTGTGGTAGTGGTGGAAGCTTAAGGGCACAGCTAAAGGTGGAGTGTTGGGTGGAATGAGAAAGTTTTATTATTATTATTATTATTATTATTATTATTATTGCTGCTACTACTACTACTACTACTATCATCATCATTTGTCGTCATCATCTTTACGCTGTTGTTGTTGTTGATATTATTGTTGTTATTTTTGTTGTTGTGGTTTGTTCTCGATATTAATGAAGCTCTTTTGGTTGTCACTTTGTTGCTGTTTTTGTTCATCTTGTTATTGTTGTCTTTCCTATAGGCACTAAAGAAAAAAGTCCCGTGTTTTTTTTCTTACTGTTTTACGCCTATCGCCACAAATGAGCGTGTCGCGTGCTTAGTCTATTGTTATTTGTTTTTGTTCCCGTTTTTCTACGAAGTCACAGAATAAGAGCTTAAGTACGCAGCTTCCTTTCTTTTAGTATGTGTGTATGTGTGTGTGTGTGTGTGTGTGTGTGAGAGAGAGAGAGAGAGAGAGAGGAAAGTAGGGTGAGATATAAAGATGTGAGACTAAGACGGAGGGTACGGGTGTGACGTAGGATGAGGGTGTGGGTGGGTGGGGGGTAGTGGAGGGGGGTAGGGTGGATAGGGTGTAAGAGTATGAGGGTAGGAGTAGTTAGGTAAGGTGCAGTGTGAGGGTGAGCAAGGATTAGGGTGACAAAGTATCTGTAAGTGAGAAATGAGGTGGAGTAGAGTGTGTGAAGGTGAGAAGAAGCGAGAGGATGAGGGAAGGAGTGAGGTAGGGTGTTGTGTGTGATAATATGAGGGTGAGAAAGGGTGTAAGGGTGTGAAAATAGGGTGCGATGTGGCTGTGAATTTAGTGTGAACGAGGGAGTAGTGTGGCAGGGTGAAGTGTGAGAGGGAGAATGTGAGATTAGGTATGAGTAGGGTGATAGGGTGAAAAACGGAGAGGATTGAGATATCTAGAAGTGTGAAGTAAGGGTGAGTAAAAGTGTGAATATGAGGGTGAGATCAGTGAGAAGGCAAGGAGGGTGTGTGGGTGTATGTAGGAGGGTGTAAGGTGGGTGATGATAAATGAGGGTGATCATGAAATGGAGTGAGGTGTAAGGGTGACAGGTGAAGATGGCGTGATAGGGTGAGGGTGAGGTGTGGTGGGGAGGTGTAAGGGTGGGTTGGCAGGGGGTGTTGGCATATGTGGGTAGGTAGGATGAGAGAAAAAAGAGTAGGTAAGTGGTGAGGGTGAAGACAAGGGTGTACATGCGTGTAAATATGATGAGAATATTAAAGAGTGTGTGTGTGTGTGTGTGTGTGTGTGTGTGTGTGTGTGTGTGTGTGTGTGTGTGTGTGAAAGCACTAAAGAATTCTTGTCCCTAACACGGCTACTGCCTTCATTCATAAATTCTTTCTTGACCTCCAAGCAAGCAACCACACACACACACACACACACACACACACACACACACACACACACACACACACACATATCCATCATACTTGAACCTTAACCAACTCTCTCTCTCTCTCTCTCTCTCCCTCTCTCATCCACTTCACACACACACACACACACACACACACAACCATCCATCATACTTGAACCTTAACCAACTCTCTCTCTCTCTCTCATCCACTTCACACACACACACACACACACACACACACACACACACACACACACACACACACACAACTGCATAAAATAGAAAAAAAATACCGGTAGTTCTTATGGACTGAAATTTGCTGTGAGGAAGAAGTGAGGGGATCCTTGATGGAATGGCAAATATAAGAGGGTGAAGTGTGTGTGTGTGTGTGTGTGTGTGTGTGTGTGTGTGTGTGTGTGTGTGTGTGTGTGTGTGTGTGTGTGTGTGTGTGTGAGAGAGAGAGAGAGAGAGAGAGAATCACACATTCCACTGAACACTTTCGGTTCGCTGCGAGGCCCTTAAGATTTAAGAGGTGAGAGAGAGAGAGGAAAAAAAGGGGGGGCAGGGGTAAATGGGGATAAGAGGGAGGGAGGGAGGGAGGAAGGAAGGGAGGGAGGAAGGAAGGAAGGGAGGGAGGAAGGAAGGAAGGAAGGGAGGGAGGGAGGGAGGGAGGGAGGGAGGGAGGGAGGGAGGGAGGGAGGGAGGGAGGGAGGGAGGAAGGAAGGAGAGGACGGAAGGAAGGAAGAAAGGAGGGCAGGAGGAAAGGAAGGAAGGAAGGTAATAGAGAAGGCGGGAAGGAAGATAAATGGTTCGAAGGAAGGAAGGAGAAATGAAAGGAAAGAAGGAGGGAGGGAGGGAGGGAGGGAGGGAGGGAGGAAGGAAAGTACGGGAGATGGTTTAAAATAATACTGATTATTATTATTATTATTATTATAAATAATAATAAATAATAATAATAATAATAATAAACGGGGCAGGAGAATAGGACTAAAGGAACGTACAGAGAGAGAGAGAGAGAGAGAGAGAGAGAGGAGATAAAGTGAGGCTAGGGATCAAGGGACAAGAGGAAGAAGAAATGGAGAAGTAAGGAGGAAGGAGGGAAGATAAGAAGGAAGAAAAGAAAAATGGGAGAATGAAGGAAGCTAGATAAGTGGGAAGGAAGGAAGAAAGGAGAGGAAGGAAGGAAGGAGGGAGGAAAGGAAGAAAAGAGAGAAGGGAGAGAACAAAGGCTGGAAGGAATGAGAGGGAAGGAAAGGAAGGAAGAAAGGAAGAAAGGAGGGAAGGGAGAGAACAAAGGCAGGAAGGAATGAGAAAGAAGGATGAAATAGGGCAAGAAGGGATAATAAAGAAAGAAAAAAGAGTGAGGAAAAGAGAGAAGAATGAATGGAGGAGGAAGGATGGAATGATGGAAGGAAGGAGATGGATGGCAAGTACAGAGATAGAGAAGGAAGCGAAGAAATGGGAAGGAAATGGGAAGGAAATGGGAGGGAATGACCTACAGTAAAGGAGGTGCCAAGAAAAACGGGAGAGGAGGAGTACGACAAGAAAGGAAAAGGAAGGAAAGAGGAAAGGGACAAAGGAAGGAGGGGAGGGGAAAGGAAAGGGGAGGAGAGATGATGAGAAAGAAGGAGAGAGGGGAGAGGAAAGGAGGAAAAAAAAGGGAAAGAGGCAGAGGAAGGAAAGGAAGAAAATACAATGGGAAGGATGAAATGTTACGTGATTCCATAGCAACGAAAAGGGCGTCCATGGCAACGAAAAGGGCGTCCATGGCAACGAAAAGGGCGTCCATGGCAACGAAAAGGGCGTCCATGGCAACGAAAAGGGCGTCCATGGCAACGAAAAGGGCGTCCATGGCAACGAAAAGGGCGTCCATGGCAACGAAAAGGGCGTCCATGGCAACGAAAAGGGCGTCCATGGCAACGAAAAGGGCGGCCACGGCAACGAAAAGGGCGGCCACGGCAACGAAAAGGGCGGCCACGGCAACGAAAAGGGCGGCCACGGCAACGAAAAGGGCGGCCACGGCAACGAAAAGGGCGTCCATGGCAACGAAAAGGGCGTCCATAGCAACGAAAAGGGCGTCCATAGCAACGAAAAGGGCGTCCATAGCAACGAAAAGGGCGTCCATAACAACGAAAAGGGCGTCCATAGCAACGAAAAGGGCGTCCATAGCAACGAAAAGGGCGTCCACGGCAACGAAAAGGGCGTCCACGGCAACGAAAAGGGCGTCCATAGCAACGAAAAGGGCGTCCATAGCAACGAAAAGGGCGTCCACGGCAACGAAAAGGGCGTCCATGGCAACGAAAAGGGCGTCCATGGCAACGAAAAGGGCGTCCATGGCAACGAAAAGGGCGTCCAAAGCAAAGTACACGATTATCAGACACATCTTTAATATTTCGAGTAAATACCTTAATATTAAACAACACTGGTAAATTAATGTCTTATTGATCGATCCAATTTAGGCCCTTCGGTACAATAATTACATCATCATCATCAACACCCCCTTCAATTTACAGACGATTTTGTTCATCATCACCATCGTTATCTTCATCATCATCATCATCATCTTCAATTTACAGACGATTTTGTTCATCATCATCATCATCGCCATCATCATCACCATCATCAATATAAAGACGATTTTGTTGAAGGTTTTTTATTAATTACTTGGGCAATCATACGCTGAATAAAATCGTCTGGAGGCAGTAAGAATTAAACCAATAAAAAGTCAGTAAAGAACGATTTACTACCGACAGTGAGTGTAACAAAGATAAATATGAAAATAAACAGCAGACAAGATAGGGCTATGAAAACACTCGAGGGGGAGGAGGAGGAGGAGAAGGAGGAGGAGGACGAGGAGGACGAGGAGAAGAAGGAGAAGGAGGAGGAGGAGGACTTAAAACCAAAATCATTCCCCACTACTATGAAAATTGACTTAAAACTTTATTCAAACTCGTCAGACTGTTCCCTCTGAGAAAAAATAAAAACAAAATAACAGGGAGCCACATTCGAGATCCATTCCCTTCAAGACGCTGGACACACTGGAGGTCATAGGCAGAGGGAAATACAGACGGAGGAAGACAGTTTCAGAGTTGACCTGTGGCGTACATGAAGGGCTGGGAGTCGCTGTTTACCTTTGCGTCAGCGTTGGACAGAAAAAGGAATGGGAGTTTCTCTGTTACACTTGATGCTAATTCTTCCAAACAACCACAGGCCTCGCAGTGTTGGTGTGGCAGTGACACAACTCTCCATGGCCAAATAAGGTGTAGGTGTAGGTGTAGGTGTAGGTGTAGGTGTAGGTGTAGGGGTGTCCATCCTCGGGTGCTGGGGTGTATCAGGGATTGGGCAACACATGCTTGGGGGTGAGGGTGCCCTGACCATCTCATCTCGATAAATAAAAAGACCCTGCACCCCCTTCTACTATCTATCTATCTATATCTATTTATCTATCTATACCTATCTAATCTACATAAATTAGACACACAATGACAGATAGATATAATTCTTTAAAGGCTACAATTAAATTACTTCAAATTCTGGCACATCATTCTCATTATTCACTCTATGTAAAGCTAGGACAATGTGTATGAAATGATCTATCTATCTATTACCAGACGCCTTAATCCCGTAAGGGGTGGCCACAAACAAATCGCCTCCATGTCGCCCTGACCCCCGCCATTTCACTGCCCTGCTCCCAGCTCACACCCCCTTCTCTCATATACCTCTCCACTCCATACCTGCAACTCATCCTTGGCCTCCCCCTCCCTCTCCCCCCCTCCACCTCACTCACATACAGTAACTAATTAACACTGAAATTAATAGGCTGGCTAATTAGTTCCTATCTATATAAAAGACATTAATGAGACTAAAAAAGTAAAAATTCAAAGGCTATCAATGGCGCGCGCGCGCGCGCGGGAGGGAGGGGGGGAGAGAGAGAGAGAGAGAAATAATAATCAGACATGGTAGCCAATAAAAAAAAAGAGTTGCTAAATTCATAACACCAACAGGAGAGAGAGAGAGAGAGAGAGAGAGAGAGAGTTAGACATGGTGGCTAATAAAAAGTTGCTAAATTTATAACACCAACAAAAGAGAGAGAGAGAGAGAGAGAGAGAGAGAGAGAGAGAGAGAGAGAGAGAGAGAGAGAGAGAGAATAAATAATAATCAGACATGGTGGCCATTAAAAAAAAAAAATGATGTTGCTAAATATATAACACAATTTCCAAAAAAAAAAATCCCATGAAAGGGTAATATATATATATATATATATATATATATATATATATATATATATATATACAGCACGACGTGAATTTTTTTTTTATGCAATATTAAATGAACGAATCTTGAATAAACGATTTTTTTTTTCATTGATTTTTTCAACTTTCTTAGAGGGCAGAAGGGGGTGTCTGGGAGCTGGTGCAAGAGGGTGACGTCACTCCAGCTGGTGCAAGAGGATGATGTCACTCCAGCTGGTGGAAGAGGATGATGTCACTCCAGCTGGTGGAAGAGGATGATGTCACTCCAGCTGGTGCAAGAGGATGATGTCACTCCAGCTGGTGCAACAGGATGATGTCACTCCAGCTGGTGCAACAGGATGACGTCACTCAGCTGGTGCAACAGGATGACGTCACTCAGCTGGTGCCACAGGAAGACGTCACAGCACCACAATAAAACACACACCCAAACATCCACTCCATTACTACAACAGATACGTTTTCACCCAAGGGAACTGGCCTACTGTTACCTTCAATACTAGTTCGTGGTTGAATTGTGTTATCCAATAAAAAAAAAATAAATAAATAAATAAAACTCTCTACGTCACTTGGAGATTCTACCAGACCACCAAACCATTAAGGAGAGGCGGTACAATAATAATAATAATAATAATAATAATAATAATAATAATAATAAAGAGGAGGAGGAGGAGGAGGAGGAGGAACAATAAATAATAGTAATAAAAACAGTAGTAGTAGTAGTAGTAGTAGTAGTAGTAGCAGTAGTAGTAGTGGTGGTGGTAGTAGTAGCAGTAGTAGTAGTAGTGGTGGTGGTAGTAATAATAATAATAATAATAATAATAATAATAATGACAGCAACTAAATATACAGAAAATGAAACAAAAATACAAACAACAAATAAGGTGAAAAAACAAACACCACAAGAATATAAAGAAAACAAAAAAAACAAAAAAAAACTATACTGTATAGGGTATACGAAAAAAATATATGACAAAAGACAAGTATAGATAAACACAAGACTTAAGATACTGGGAAAAAAAAACAAATAAACAAAAAGACAAAAAAAACACAAACAAACATACATGAACAAACAAAAATAAACCTGAAAAAAGAAACAAAAAACATGAATAAACAAAGACAAACAGGGAAAACAAACACAAACACGAATAAACAAAAACAGACGACAAAAACAAACACAAACACCAAAAAACAAAAATACGAAATGAAAAGAAACAACAAAATGAACATAAAAAAATTAACACGAAAAAATACACAAAAGCGAAAACAAAAACAAGAAGAAAAATAAACAGACAAGAATAAACAAAAAGACAATAAAAAAATTATAAAAAATAAACAATAAAAAAACTACAAGAGTAAACAAACACGGAAAAAACACAAATAATAAACAAATAAACAAACTCATCTTCCTGTCCTCACCCCCTGCAATGTGTGCCAAATCCGCCCACACTAAATATAACACGAAATATGAGGCGACTACAAGAACACACACACACACACACACACACACACACACACACACACACACACACACACACATACAAATGCACAAACACAAACACACATTCTCTCTCTCTCTCTCTCACACACACACACACACACACACACACACACACACACACACACAATGAACAAATACACACAAGCCAGCAAACGAAAAGACAAACATATACACAAATCTCTTCACACACGATTAAGTAATAAATTAATTAATAAATAAATAAATAAATAAAATAAAATAAAATACGTAGACCCACATATAAAAACACAGAAATACACAGAATAAAGTACAGCTAATAAAGAAATAAAATAAAAAAAAACAGGAAAAAACACACAAATTATTAGTAAAGAATCACAAGGAAAATTCAACCACTCCAGGAAAATAAAAAAACACAAAAACAAATACAAACACAAAATACAAGGGAATCCAAAATAACTCAAAAATAATCTTCCTCTCCCCCTCCGTAAATTAAATATAAAAAAAGGAAAAATACACAATCAATACAAACTCGCAAGGAAAATTTAAGCACTCTAGAAAAAATATATATATAAACAAAATCATTATAAAACAAAAAACTACAAAATACAAGATAATCAAAAATAACTCAAAATTATTCTTCCCCCCCCCTCCCTCCGTAACACGTGCCAACCCCCCTAACCCCCCCCCCCGCTATGATAAGGTGAGGTCGTAGGATTGGCGCAGGTGTGACGGTAGGTGAGCTAGGTGTGACGGCAGGTGAGCTAGGTGTGACGGTAGGTGGGACAGGTGTGACGGCAGGTGAGGTAGGTGTGACGGCAGGTGGGACAGGTGTGACGGCAGGTGAGGTAGGTGTGACGGCAGGTGAGATGGATGTGACGGTAGGTGAGGTAGGTGTGACGGCAGGTGAGCTGGGTGTGACGGTAGGTGAGGTGGGTGTGACGGTAGGTGAGGTAGGTGTGACGGCAGGTGAGCTGGGTGTGACGGTAGGTGAGGTAGGTGTGACGGTAGGCGAGGTAGGTGTGACGGCAGGTGAGGTGGGTGTGACGGCAGGTGAGGTGGGTGTGACGGCAGGTGAGGTAGGTGTGACGGCAGGTGACGCCCTCTAGTGTGCATGTGTGCTGAAGTGTGTAAATAACTGATTGACCGGTTCCCCCCCCTCTCTCTCGTGTGTGTGTGTGTGTGTGTGTGTGTGTGTGTGTGTGTGTGTGTGTGTGAGAGAGAGAGAGAGAGAGAGAGAGAGAGAGAGAGAGAGAGAATTAAATGGCTGTGTGTAGGTGGCAAGAATGGGTGTGCTCGTATGTGACTGTGTGTGTGTGTGTGTGTGTGTGTGTGTGTGTGTGTGTGTGTGTGTGTGTGTGTGTGTGTGTGTGTGTGTGTGTGTGTGCTGGTAGAGGCTGGTCGGGGCAGTTCCAATAGGTTAATGACCCTAATATAAGGACCTACTACATTTAATTCTCTCTCTCTCAAAACCCGTTTTCTGAAGGCCAGCAGTCCAATGCATCACACACACCTTCGCATGTCACTATTTCAGCACCAATACCCACCACCCGTTCTGAATAAATAGCTAGGCTGTCTAATTCAGGAAAGGACAGGAGGGAGGGGTGTATTGCATGGCAGTGAGTCTTGTGGAAAATCTTTTATCAGTAAACTCTTTCCCAACCAAATCAAAATCATCACAGTTCCTAGCCCTTGCCATGTCATGAGGGACTGGATGTTGGGTATCTCTCTCTCTCTCTCTCTCTCTCTCTCTCTCTCTTTCTCTCTCCAGACAACAGAAATATTCTCTAACCACCGCAGAGTGACGTAGCAAAGAGCAGAACGTAATGAAAAAAATATATATATACCGGTATATACACAGGGTCAGAGGGTCTAAACTCTCAACACGTGTTTCAGACAGGGCGAGATTTTTTACTTTCCCTTTTTTCATTTTTTTTTTTTTTTAGTGTACCCTGCATGTTACCGTACACACAAATTACAAGATACAGGTGTGGATGAGGGAGGGTTACCAGGGTGGATGAGTGGGTGAAGTGGATGTGCTAAGGGATGAATGGATGTGGTGGGTGTGGGTGCGTTGTGGAAGGGAATGAGTCTGGATAGTGGTGTGGGTGTGGGTGGATGTGCTAAGGGATGGGTGGATGTAGTGGGTGTGGGTGCGTTGTGGGAGGGAATGTGTCTGGATAGCGGTGTGGGTGTGGGTGGATGTGCATTAGTGGTGCGGGTGTGGGTGGATGTGTACAAGTGGTGTGGGTGTGGGTGGATGTGTATTAGTGGTGTGGGTGGATGTGTATTAGTGGTATGGGTGTGGGTGGATGTGTACAAGTGGTGTGGGTGTGGGTGGATGTGTACAAGTGGTGTGGGTGTGGGTGGATGTGTATTAGTGGTGTGGGTGTGGGTGGATGTGTACAAGTGGCGTGGGTGTGGGTGGATGTGTACAAGTGGTGTGGGTGTGGGTGGATGTGTACAAGTGGTGTGGGTGTGGGTGGATGTGTATTAGTGGTATGGGTGTGGGTGGATGTGTACAAGTGGTATGGGTGTGGGTGGATGTGTACAAGTGGTGTGGGTGTGGGTGGATGTGTACAAGTGGTGTGGGTGTGGGTGGATGTGTATTAGTGGTGTGGGTGTGGGTGGATGTGTACAAGTGGCGTGGGTGTGGGTGGATGTGTACAAGTGGTGTGGGTGTGGGTGGATGTGTACAAGTGGTGTGGGTGTGGGTGGATGTGTACAAGTGGTGTGGGTGTGGGTGGATAAGTAGGCGTGGTGTGGGCGTGGGGGTGGGTGGTGTGGGGGTGGGAGGAAGTGTATGTGCCAGAGAGTAGGTGTGGATGGGATGTGTGGTGTGGATGTGGGAGGTGGTGTGGGTGTGGGAGGTGGTGTGGATGTGAGAGGTGGTATGGATGTGAGAGGTGGTGTGGGTGTGGGAGGTGGTGTGGATGTGAGAGGTGGTGTGGATGTGGGAGGTGGTGTGGGTGTGGGAGGTGGTGTGGATGTGAGAGGTGGTGTGGGTGTGGGAGGTGGTGTGGATGTGAGAGGTGGTGTGGGTGTGGGAGGTGGTGTGGGTGTGGGAGGTGGTGTGGGTGTGGGAGCTGATGTGGGTGTGGGAGCTGATGTGGGTGTGGGAGCTGATGTGGGTATGGGAGGTGGTGTGGGTGGATGCGCGTCACTGAGGAAGTGTGGGTCGGCTAGAGTGGGTAGTTGGGTGTCACTTAAAGAAAGAGAGAGAGAGAGAGAGAGAGAAATGTGTGTGTGTGTGTGTGTGTGTGTGTGTGTGTGTGTGTGTAATTATCTGCTCGTATTATTTACAGATGTGTGTACGGGTTATGTATGTATGTACAATTAGCGTGTGCGTATGTACGGTATGTGAACCCAATTGTATATCGCCAGTCATGTATGAAATGCTGTGTGTGTGTGTGTGTGTGTGTGTGTGTGTGTGTGTGTGTGTGTGTGTGTGTGTGTGTGTGTGTGTGTGTACTCTATTGTCTGTGGTCACTGATGTATGCAAGGGTCGTGTGCACATGAAGCGTGTATGTGCGTGCATGAAGTCAATTGTTCATGTTTATCAGTGTATGTCAGGTTTCTGTTTGTGAATACAGGGGCGGCATGTATAAATTATGTATGTATGTATGTATGTATGTATGTACGTGTGTATGTATGTACTTATGTATGTGTGTATGTACGAAGTATGTATGTATTTATGCATGTATGTAGAATGAATTTAGACCTCTCCCTATGCATCTCTATGTATGTATGTATCTCTGTATGTATGTATGTATGTATGTATCCTTCAATACATAAAGCCAGGGTGTATTTTTTTCCAGTACACAACTCTGGACAAAAGACAGGGATCCCGTTCTCAAGGCTCACCAATCCACCTACGACACACCAACAGAGTCCCGGCGCCTTGCAGCTCTCAACACGTCCCCTAACACAACCCCTTTAGCGATTTATTTTCACCTAAGGGAACTGGGCAACTCACAAAACATGAACATTACATCGAGACCTTGACACCCTATATTAGTTGTGAGGTAGGAACGCGTCTCCTTGGTTACTAGTCAAAGCCACCAACTGAGGTAAAAGGTGCTAGGGATCTTTGTCTGGTTAAATGCACTGTACTCTTCACCATCCTCTCCTCTGTGCTATGCTGGGGTTATCACATTCAGAGCTGGTGTTATGGTGTTGGGGGGGGGGAGTTATAGTGCTGCTGAGGTCATACTGAAGAGCAGTGGTGGTGATGATGATGATGATGGTTAAGATGATGATAATGATAAAAATACTACTACTAATACTACTACTACCACCACCACCACCAATCATAATAATAATAATAACAATAATAATAATAATAATATGGTCTTCTGTTTCTCATAATTCAAATTCATAAACTGTACCCAGTATAGCCAGGATCGAACTCGCGACCTTCTACTCCTCAGCTCATGACTCTAACCACTACATTGCCGTGTGTGTGTGTGTGTGTGTGTGTGTGTGTGTGTGTGTGTGTGTGTGTGTGTGTGTGTGTGTGTGTGTGTGTGTGTGTGTGTGTGTGTGTGTTCTGCGGCGTCTGTTGATTCTGGTGTGTTTGCAGATCGTGTGTGCGCCTGTATGGGTTTCTGTGTGTGTGTGTGTGTGTGTGTGTGTGTGTGTGTGTGTGTGTGTGTGTGTGTGTGTGTGCGTGCGTGCAAGGCGCGAGAGGTGAATATGCATGATAACCGCTATATCTAATCATTCTCTCTCTCTCTCTCTCTCAACGGCCCCAGATTCACAGCCAAACCTCTGAACAATTTCCCCATGTCTACGAAGTTTTTTATTTTTTTTCCCTAGTAAGAACAAGAGAAATGGCCAGCGCTCTTGAACAACACCCACATTACTCTCTTGCTAACTAAGGCTTGTATTCCTAGGACGAACAAAGCAAACGCAATTCCTGAACTCTTGAAAAATGACACCAACATAGAAATATTGTGCAATCAGGTATGCCTCAAACTGCTATCTCTTCACAATTAGCATATTATTTGTATTAAGGTATATAGTATTAAAGAATATGAGTGAGGGGGGTGTAAGCTGGGAGCAGGGCAGTGAAATGGCGGGGGACAGGGCGACAAGGAGGCGATTTGTTTGTGGCCACCCCTTACTGAATTGATAAATAGGTATAATTCTTCAGTTTAGCCACAATTCACGATGCTGTAGTATTAACACAGATTCGGAGCTCTCCTTCCCTCGCTGTACCTAATAAGTAAATAAATAAATAATAACCAAATAATAACTAAATACATATAAATAAATAATAACCAAATAAAAAAATAACCAAATAATAACTAAATACATATAAATAAATAATAACTAACTACATAAATCTATAAATGTAACAAAAAGGAAGTGATAAGTTTGCGTCACTCCATTTCCAGAACTGCACGCCATACACTAGGTGAGGTGTGACAAAAAAGGACGGTACATACCATTTCCTTACTCTTTCTCCTCCACTTCCTCCATTTCATACCTGGAGAGAGAAAGATAATTAATTAGCTCTTAGAATACAGGTAGTTTTTATGTTTTTATGTATGTACAATGTTTTTCTTTTTTTCATTAAAACAACAAAGTAACAATGCGGTGTTATGATCATACATCTTGTTCTGCAGGAAGTATATCTATCTATCTATCTATGTATCTACCTATCTATTTTATCCACCTATCTACCCATATATTATATCCACCTATCTACCCATATATTTTAACTACCTATCTACCCATATATTTTAACTACCTATCTACCCATATATTTTAACTACCTATCTACCCATATATTTTAACTACCTATCTACCCATATATTTTATCCACCTATCTACCCATATATTTTATCTACCTATCTACCCATACATTCTATCTACCTATCTACCCATACAATTTATCTACCTATCTACCCATATATTTTATCTACCTATCTACCCATATATTTTATCCACCTACCTACCCATATATTTTATCTACCTAACTATCCGTTTAATCTACTTATCAGCCTACCAATCGCATACGCCATCGCTGTATAAGGCCACTACAATTACAGTACGAACACCACATTTCAGTCACAGACTAAGAGTACATCCTACAAAAAAAAAAAAAAAAAAAAAAAAAAAAAATCCATACGAAAAATCCACGCACGAAAAAATCCCAAAACGAAAAATGGCCATAAAATAGAAATCGAAAAAAAAACTAATACGGAAAAATAAAAAATTGTGAAAAAATCGTACGAATAAAACGGAAAAAAAACAATAAGGAAAATCCAGTAAAAAAAAAAAGTAATCTTCATAACGACTGCATCTCAATTCTTCTCCCTTCCCTTCCTACCTATCCCCTCCCCTCCCACCTCTCCCCTCCCCTTCCATCTTCCCCCTCTACCCTCCCTTCCCTTCCTCCTCTTCCCTCTCCTCTCCCCTCTTCCCTCCCACCTCTCCCCTCTCCTCCCACCTTAAGATGCATAACGCGGCTTTTTGATTTCTTTAGGGACACAGATCACAAGAGATAATACACCCAGGACACTACTCTCTCTCTCTCTCTCTCTCTCTCTCTCTCTCTCTCAAGTTGTAGGTGTGAAATTTCTTGCAACACAAATGCTGGGAGTTGGGGTCGCCACGTCCTTTTGGCATTGTCTGTCTGTCCAGCACCATCACTATCACTATCGACATCATCATCATCACCACTACCACTCTGAGGATGGAGGGAGAGAGGAAGCACCAACATCATCACTATCACCTCTGCCATCACCATCATCATCACCACTACTCTGAGGATGGAGGGAGAGAGGAAGCACCATGATCATAACTATCACCTCTGCCATCATCATCATCATCACTCTGAGAATGGGGGAAGAGAGGAAGAAAGCAGTGACTACCCCCTCTCATCACCATCACTCATCACTACCATTATCATCACTCATTACTACTACCATCCTCATCACCACAATCACACACTGTAATACTCATCACTAACTGCTTTCACCACCATCACCAATTCAAACACCAAATTCAACCCTATCACATCACATCATTATCATCATCATCACTATCATCATACATCACTATCATCATCAATATACATCCCAATCATCATCACACATCACTATCATCATCACCATCATCATTCATCCCTATCACAACCCATCATCATCATAAATTACACCACATCATCAATATCATACACCATCATCATCATCATAAATCACTATCACCACACAGCACTATCATCATCACCACCACAACGATGAAAATGGAGGAGAAGAGAGGATGGAGGGAGTGAATATCCGAAGTTTGAGCTCCGTCATGCTGGCAAAATCAACACACTGGTCCACCTCAATCCAACTCTCTCACTCTCTCTCTCCATTCCTTCACTCTTTCCTCACACCTTCCATTTATTTTCCCTCCCTTCCTTCCTTCTTCCACTTCCCTCTTTCTTTTCCTACCATCCCTCCCTCTCTTCCTCCTTCCTCCCCCCTTCTGTTCCTACCTACTTCTATTCACCTCCCTCCCTCCCTCTTACTACTTCCTCCCCCTCTCCCTCCCTCCCTCTTACTACTTCCCTCCCTCTCTCCATCTGACTCATTCTCTCCTTGCACCTGCCTCCTTCCCTGACTCTGCTACTCTCTCTCTCACTCTCTCTCTCTCTGCAACTATCTCAGTACTTTATTACACACACACACACACACACACACACACACACACACACACACTCCATCCTCTCTCCCCCCCCTCCCTCTCTCTCTCTCTCTCTCTCTCGCTACTCCCACGCCCTTTAAACTTCCTCCACCATCTTCCCTTTCACTTCTTCCCTCCCTCCATCTGGCCTCGTCTCTCCCTTCTTCCTCCAATTACGCCTTACATTTAAAGTTTCTCTCTCTCTCTCTTTAAAACTCTTATCCTTCCTTCAATCCTTCCAGAATCTGTATCTACGTCTTTCTTTCATTTCCCTCTTTCCTAGACACATCTTTTCTCCTTCCCATTCACTCCTTCCTTCCTTCTTTTCTCTTTCCTTTCTTCTTTCTCTTCCTTTCCTCCTTCCTCCCTTCCTGAATCTCTTCCCCTTTCCTCCCTTATCTCCCTCCTCCATCCCTTCTTTCCTCGCTCCTTCTTCTTTTCCCTCTTTGTTCTTTCCTCCCACTGTTCCTTCCTTCCTCCCTCCCTCCACCACTTCTTTCCCTCTTTCCTCCCTTCTCCCCCTTCATTCCCTTCTTCCGTTCCTCCCTTCTTTCTCATTTTTCCTCATCCCTCCCACCTTTCGTTCCCTCCTCCCTGTACCTCTTCCTCCCTTCTTCCTCTTCTTTTCCTCCCTTCTCCTCCTCCATTCTTCCCTTCCTCCCTTCTTTCTCTTTCTTCCTCCCTCTCTCCCTCCCTTCCTTCCCTCCTCCCTGAGCCTCTCCTCCCTCCTCTCCTTCTTTCCCATGTTGTAAATCTCTTCCTCCAACATATGTGGTGGAGGGGAGGTGGGTGGGGGGGTGGAGGGTGGAGAGATGGCAGATATTATGAGATGTGGTGGTGGTGGTGGTGGTGGTGAAGGTCGTCGTGGTGGTGGTGGTAGAGATGTAATAAAGTGGTGGTAGTGGTAGTGATGGTGATGATGATGATGATTGTGGTGGTGGAAGGTGGTGGTAATGGAGTGGTGGTGGTGGTGGTGGTGAGTCAAGAAGATGGTAATGGTGATGGTCATGAGGAACGGTGTGTTTTGGGGTTATGATGATGATGATGATGATGATGATGATGATGATGATGATGATGATGTGGTAGTGGTGGTGTTGTATGGTGCTGAATAGTAGTGCAATGTGGTGTGGTGCGCTGTTGTATGGTGTGGTGTGAATTATTAGTATAGTGACGATGTGAGAGTGATGACTGCTGTATTGTTAGAAGTTGTGGTGAATTATGATGGTGTGTGATGGTGAGGATGGTGAGTGATGGTGATGTATTGTGTTCCATTGTGGTGGTGTGATGCAGTGGTGTGGTGAAGAGTGGTGTGGTGTGTAGAACGTGTTGGTTTAGTGGTGATGAGGTGTTAAGTAGTGGTGCTGAGTGGTGATGTGTTATGGTGATGAGCTGCTGTGATGGTGATGTGGTGTAGAGTCGTGGTGTGTTGATTAGTGATGTGTTATGGTGCTATGTGGAGTGATGATGGGATGTTATGGTGCAAATAAGTAGTATACAGAGTGATGGTTAGAGAAGTGATGTGTGAAATAGTGATGTGCAGAGCTGTGATGTGTAAAGCAGTGATGTGCAGAGTTGTGATGTGTAATGATGTGTAGAGTTGTGATGTGTAATGATGTGTAGAGTTGTGATGTGTAATGATGTGCAGAGTTGTGATGTGTAGTGATGTGCAGAGTTGTGATGTGTAATGATGTGTATAGTTGTGATGTGTAATGATGTGTAGTGATGTGCAGAGTTGTGATGTGTAATGATGTGTATAGTTGTGATGTGTAATGATGTGCAGAGTTGTGATGTAGTGATGTGCAGAGTTGTGATGTGTAGTGATGTGCAGAGTTGTGATGTGTAGTGATGTGCAGAGTTGTGATGTGTAGTGATGTACAGAGTTGTGATGTGTAAAACAGTGATGTGCAGAATTGTGATGTAGTGATGTGCAAAGTTGTGATGTGTTGCGGGGTACTGCATTCCCACACCAGCATCTGGCCACCAACGGTACTCCCACTCACGCACAAACACAAGCAGCCTCAACACACTCTTTCTCTTTCTCTCTCATGGTGACAAAATCAACAAACAAGCCCACCTCAATCCAACTATCTCTCTCTCTCTCTCTCTCTCTCTCTCTCAGGTCTTTAAGAGTGAAATTAATCTCAGTACTTTGATAACTACGTCTTGTGTGTGTGTGTGTGTGTGTGTGTGTGTGTGTTTTATGGTGTATGCAACGTAGCCAGTGTGTGTGTATGTGCCTAGCTTGACCATGTATACCGCCTGTGTTTGTATGTGTAACGGTAGGTCTTTATGGGTGTGTTGGAGCCAGGGAGTGGGGATGCTCTCTCTCTCTCTCTCTCTCTCTCTCTCAGTAGTTACTTTGATCTTTAATTTTACACACACACACACACACACACACACACACACACACACACACACACACACACACACACACACACTCTCATGTGTGTATTTATGCAAGTATCTTCGTACTGTACTTTGATCTTTAATTACACACACACACACACACACACACACACACACACACACACACACACACACACACACGCACAATCTCTCTCTCTCTCTAGTATGTATTTATGCAACTATCTTTGATCTTTGATTACTCTCTCTCGCTCTCTCTCTCTCTCTCTCTCTCTCTCTCTCTCTCTCACACACACACACACCTAATCCCAGAGTTGGCCCCAAATTCCTCCAACCCCTCCCCCTCCACTTAACCCTTCAAGTGGCTGAGTCAACCTTGGGCATTTTAATCCTGTGTTATTTACTCAGCTGAGGAAAATCTGAGGCCTGTATCCTCGTAGGGTAAGGAGGCTCCCTAACACCTCTTCCTTAGCGATTTATTTTCCAAACTACCCATTAATATCCCCTGGTTTTTCTTCTTATGTCTTTTCAGTAATTAGCCCATACAGATTGCATAACACAAAAGATTATATTACCGGAGCAGAATCAGGAATAAATCGGTAAGGAAGCGGTATTAATGCAAGAATATTGTAACGAAGCAGAATCAGAAATAAATCGGTAAGCAAGAGGTGTTTGTGCAAGAATATAGTAACGGAGCAGAATCGAAATAAATCGGTAATGTAGAGGTGTTAGTGCATGTATATAGAAACGAAGCAGAGTCAGGAGTAAATCGGTAAGGAAGACGGGTCAGTGCAAAACTATAGTAACGAAGCAGAGTCGAAATAAATCGGTAAGGAAGGTGTGTTTGTGCAAGAATACTGCAACGAAGCAGACTCAGAAATAAATCGGTAGGGAAGAGGTGTTAGCGTAAAACTAAAGTAACGGAGCAGAATCAGAAATAAATCATTCCTTTACATGCACTTTTTCTATACTCCTTTCACCTTAACGTGGCCCACATTTCCGTCCTTTGGGGGCTTATATCACGTAGCTCAGTGGCAGGGAGGACAATACTACGGCTCTGCATTCCTTCCATGGCACTTCTTCGTGACTAGCATCATTTTTCAGCGTTAATCTCTTGTTACAGGTCAGCACTCAAGGTGAAGAGATGAGAATTTTAGGCCAAGTTAGAGTAAAATGAGTTTAATTTATATCTTTGCTATTTCGATTAACTCTTTCATTGGTGTAAGTGCATTATACTACTACTACTACTACTAACTATTACTACTACTACTGTCACTATTACGCCTTCTACACCTACTGTACTTCGAAATCTACGAATCCTACTACCACTAAACCGCTACTGCACCATCGCTACCACCACAATTAAGCAAGAACACCACCACAACCACACCCACGAGAACAAATACCACCACTACTACCACCACCACCACCACCACTATGACGAACACCAATACCACAACCAAGACTACCACCTCAACCACAGCCACCACCACATCCACCACCACCACCACCACAATTACAGCAAATCCAGTGTTTATGAGGCAAATGGAGCCTCTCACCCCCAACCACTAGCACAACTAGCTACCACACTGCTTCCTACCACCTCCACCACACCAACTACTACCACCTCTTAACAGTTACTACCAAATCCATTACTATTACCATCGCCTCTACTTACATGACTACTACCACACCACTACTACTACTACCACCACCATCACAAACCACGAGTACCACCACCACAACGACCATAACAACCACAATCTCCACCACAAACACCACCACTATGACAACCACCACAACTATAACAACAACAAATCTACTGTTTACATTGGCAGATGCGATACTTTCTCCTCCCCTCCCTCTCTCTCTTCCCTCTTCCCCTCCTCTCCCCTCCCTTCCCCTCCCCTCTTCCCTCTCTCCCCCATCCCTCCCCTACTCTCACCCATTCCCATAACTCCTCTCTCCTTTCCCCTATCCTCCCCTCAACCTACCCCTCTTCCCCCTCCCCTCCCCTTTCTTCTGTTCCCCCTCCCCACATCCCCCTCCCCTTCCTTATCTTCTTCCCCCCCCCCCAGGCCAGGAACAGAGCCCTGCGCCAATAAGCGGAGTGGTGAAAGTACTGAATGTCAAAGATGGTACACACACACACACACACACACACACACAAAATCGATGTGTGTGTGTGTGTGTGTGTGTGTGTGTGTGTGTGTGTGTGTGTGTGTGTGTGATACTGTAGACCCCCTGACACCCTTAGTGAGATATGAACACACACACACACACACAAACATAGACTCTCTCTCTCTCTCTCTCTCTCTCTCTCTCTCTGTATATACATATACACACACACACACACACACACACACACACACATATATATATATATATATATATATATATATATATATATATATATATATATATATATATATATCCGTCTGTCTATCTAAACACACACACACACACACACACACACACAACTTAGACCTTGGCTGCGTCCGGACGGTCACGATGCAACTGACTTCATCCCCCAAGATACACACACACACACACACACACATACACACTTCACTTTGCCTCTATACTCTGTTCACTTTTAATTGGCCTAAAACAATCCCTCTAATTTGAATGCTGGGCTGTAGAGAGGTTAACACTAGAATATGGTGTTAGTCACGAAGAAGTGCTATGGGGGGGACGCAGAGTTGCAGCTGTGTGTGTGTGTGTGTGTGTGTGTGTGTGTGTGTGTGTGTGTGTGTGTGTGTGTGTGTGTGTGTGTGTGTGTGTGTGTGTGTGTGTGTGTGTGTGTGTGTGCACCAACAACTTTATTTGCTCCATACTCTGCATAGATAACGTGTAAAAGAATATTAACCGGCCATATCCAAGAATAAATCGCTAAGGAAAAGGTGTTGGGGAGCCTCCTTAAGTGACGAGAATACGAGAAATAAACCCAGTGACAGATATGGTTTCTCAAAGACCAACAAATTCACTAATATTAACCCTAACGTGCAGAAGAATATTGACCAGCCATATCCAAGAATAAATCGCTAAGGAAAAGGTGTTAGGGAGCCTCCGTAAGTGACAAGTATACGGACAATAAAACCAGTGATACTCTTTCTCACAAACGAAAAAATAAAAAAAAATGTTAATTACCATCAATTTTAACATGGAAATTAAAAACCTTTGCACTCTCCATCCTGACATTACTAACACGCTCCTGCCTTCAATCTATCTATCTATCTATTGCCAGACCTTAATCCCGTGCGGGGTGGCCACAAACAAATCGCCCCCACGTCGCCCTGTCCACGGCCACTTCACAGCCCTGCTCCCAACTCACACCCCCGTCCCTCAAATACCTCTCCACTCCATCCCTCCACCTCATCCTCGGCCTTCCCCTCCCTCTCCCCTCCTTGCCTTTAATAAAACCCTTAAAATAAACCAAGAGCGTAATAAACCCAGCCAATAAAACGCTACAACGATGGATCAGATTTCAAGGCACGTATTTCCTTTATTATTCAGTCTTGAGTGAGACAGCACGTGACGGAAGTGAGGAAAGAAAACAGAATATGACACCACAAGATGACAACACACCTTTCTGGAATGCCATGCTCACTGTGGTGGTGGTGGTGTGATACTCTCTCACTCTCTTCCTCTCTCTCTCTCTCTCTCCAAATTGTCTATTTAATTTGATACGCATTATTCTCTCACTATTATGTGTATCTGCAATTAATTCATTTGATCTATTTTAACTCTCTCTCTCTCTGCATTACTGTTTCATGTGTATCCGTGAAGTTATTTCTTCTATATAAACACACACACACACACACACACACACACACACACACACACACACACACACACACACACACATGCCTTTTCTCTCTCTCTGCATTACTGTCTCGTGTATTCGTGAAGTTATTTCTTCTATATTACAACACACACACACACACACACACCGCATCTCTCTCTCTCTCGTCTTCAGCTTAGGAAAGAGCTCTCGTAATGAAGAGATTATTTCCTCCCTTTCCTTGGCCTCCACCACTACCATTCAGTCTCTCTCTCTCTCTCTCTCTCTCTCTCTCTAAACCTTTGAATCCGGTAAAGCTTTCTTTCTTTCTTTCCTTTTTTTTTCTTTTCTTTTTTTTTTCCTACCTTCACTTTATTAATTTTATGGATATTTTTAGACAAGGTGTTCTATACTTACACACACACACACACACACACACACACACAGTAAACAGTGGTATGGTATAGCCTTCATTACTTAACCCCTTCAGTACGATAACACTTTAATATATTCAAACTATCCACGGATCACTTAATTTTCGAACACGGGGGGGGAGGGGAGGGGAAGAGGGGGATATAGACAGTCCTCATTAACAACCAAACACAAAAATTTATTACAATGTTGAAAAAAAACATCAAAGAAAAATATATAAAAATAAATCTGACGATCTCCTTAAGTGACTCAAATCCACTCCATAACATCGCCCCGAACGTAAGGTTAGTGCCATACCGACCGAGCCACCCAGAGCCCTCTCCTACGCCTCATCCCAGCCCCAAATCCCCTTCACGTGAGCGCCTCGTAACAGGGGATTATCCGCGTGAGATCACCGTGGAGGAATTTTAACAGTATATCCTCTAACAATTCGTGGCCTTGGGTTCCTTCTTTCTTGCATGAGAGAGAGAGAGAGAGAGAGAGAGAGAGAGAGAGAGAGAGAGAGAGAGAGAGAGAATCGCCCGGTGGAAGTAGTAGTAGCAGTAGTATTAAAGTAGCAGTTGTAGCACCAGTAGTAGTAGTAGTAGCAGTAGTAGTAGTAGTAGTAGTAGTAGTAGTAGTAGTAGTAGCAGCAGTAGTAGTAGTAGCAGTAGTAGTAATAGTAGTAGTAGTAGTAGTAGTAGTAATAGTAGTAGTAGTAATAGTAATAGTAGTAATAGTAGTAGTAGTAATAGTAGTAGTAGTAGTAGTAGTAGTAGTAGTAGTAGTAGTAGTAGCAGTAGTAGTCACAGCCCGAAACTCATCTAAATATGAACCCAGTGGACTGCAGGCTGAAACTTGCCCATCTCCTGCAGTTCACCATCTTCTTTGGGGGGATAGGGAGCAAGTCAAAGAACGTTTGTATCACCACGAAATGTTTATATACCCAAGAAACGTTTATATAACCACGAAAGGTTTTTATAACCACGAAAGGTTTTTATAACCACGAAACGTTTATATAACCAAGAAACGTTTATATAATCATGAAACGTTTATATAACCAAGAAACGTTTATATAACCAAGAGATGTCTGTATACCCAAGAAACGTTTTTATAACCAAGAAACGGTTATATACCCGAGAAACATTTTTATAACCACGAAACGTTTATATAGGAGGTACGTTTATACAACCTAGCAGTGGAGCCGCCCGGTTATAACAGTGCCATCACGTGAAGGCGCCCCTCTCCACACCACTAGCAAGCGTGAAATATTAATAGGATACACGTCATCGTTGTGAAAGGTCAAAGTCTCCCCCCCCCCAAGGAGACTGGCGGGTGGAGCGGATAGGAAGGGATCTATTGGGAGATGCACTTCCGGCTTAGATAATTTGGCTTAGTTATAGAAGGCTTTACGGAGGCCGAGGGTGGTTCTCTCTCTCTCTCTCTCTCTCTCTCTCTCACACACACACACACACACACACACACACACACACACATACAAAACCTACACACTGTCTCTGTCTCTCACACACACACACACTTAACACTCGGAGGTTTGATTAGGTTCAATTCTAAAACGTAGACAATGATTTTTTTTATTGTTATTATTTTTTTTTTCTACGCGAGAGATAAGGGAGAATTAACCCCTTCAGTACGAGTTTCTAAAATCGCTTGGGGGAAACAGGAACAAAATTGAAAAAATATATTGAAAAAATAATGACAATGGTATGGAAGGATGTTTTTTTTTTTTTTTTTTTTTTTTTTTTTTGAGAGAGAGAGAGAGAGAGATTAACAGGAAATTTTCAGGCCAGACTGCATGGCGACCTGAAAATTTCCCCTTACTCTTGCCAACTTCTTCCCACACACCCTCACCTCCTTACTCAACACCTTATTATCTAGCTTGTTCTTATTAATGCTCATCTACACACACACACACACACACACACACACACACACACATATATACGAGTACACACACACAATCTACCTACCTATATGTCTATCTATCCATCTATCTATCTATCTACCTATCTATCTATCCATACCGTTACACAGACACACACATCCATACACACACACACATCCATACATACGAGTACACACACAAACACACACAGTATCTACCTACCTACCTATCTGTCTATCTATCTACATATCTATCTATCTATCCATACCGTTACACAGACACACACATCCACACACACACACACACACACACACACACACACACACACACACACACACGCATAAACACACACAGTATCTACGTACCTACCTACCTACCTATCCATCTATCTGTCTATCCATACCGTTACACACACACACACCCACACACACACACACACACACACACACACACACACACACACACACACACACACACATCCATACATACGAGTACACACACAAACACACACAGTATCTACCTACCTACCTACCTACCTGTCTATCTATCCGTCTATCTATCTACATATCTATCTATCTATCTATCCATACCGTTACACACACACACACACACACACACACACACACACACAGTATCTACGTGCCTACTTACCTACCTATCCATCTATCTATCTATCCATACCGTTACACACACACACACACACACACACACACACACATCCATACACACACACATCTATACATACGAGTACATACACAAACACACACAGTATCTACCTACCTACCTATCTGCCTACCTACCCACCTACCTACCTACCTATCTATCCACCTATCTATCTATCCCCTTCATTTTCACGCGTTACTTCACACATCAATCCAGGTCAGCCTTTCCTTTCTGATTTTCGATGAAGCCAGATACATAAGCATTTTCCATTCTTGTATTCCTACGAGTACAAATAGATCCCTTGTATTCCCCCTTTGTATTCCCACCAGTACAAACCATCACAGCCATAACTACAACTACCACCATCACAACCACAACTCCCAACCAAAAACCACAACAAAATCTACCATCATCACAATCACAATCACCCTACCAAAAACCACAACCACTACAACAACTACCACCACCACAAACCACAATCTCCCTAGCAAAAACCACAACAAAAACTACCACCATCAAACCATAACTACAACAACTACCACCATCACAACCACAATCTCCCTAGCAAAAACCACAACAAAAACTACCACCATCACAACCACAATCACCCTACCAAAAACCACAACAAACACTACCACCATCACAACCATAACTACAACTACCACCATCACAACCATAACTACAACAACTACCATCATCACAACCACAATCTTCCTACCAAAAACCACAACAAAAACTACCACCATCATAACCCTAATTACAACACCTACCACCACCACAACCATACCTACAACAACTACCACCACCACAACCATAACTACAACTACCACCATCAAAACCACAACTACAACTACCACCATCAAAACCACAACTACAACTACCACCATCAAAACCACAACTACAACTACCACCATCAAAACCACAACTACAACTACCACCATCAAAACCACAACTACAACTACCACCATCAAAACCACAACTACAACTACCACCATCAAAACCACAACTACAACTACCACCATCACAACCATAACTACAACAACTACCACCATCAAAACCATAACTACAACTACCACCATCACAACCATAACTACAACTACCACCATCACAACCATAACTACAACTACCACCATCACAACCATAACTACAACTACCACCATCACAACCATAACTACAACTACCACCATCACAATCACAATCTCCCTAGCAAAAACCACAACCACGACTACCACCACCATAACTAATACAACCGCCACCATGACTACAACCACAACAATCACTACCATTCTACAACACTCATCACCATAACAACCACCATCGTAGCAACAATCAACACTACCACAACCACCACTACAACTACAACAACCGTCATCATAACAACTACCACACCCTAGCAACCACCATCACAACCACCACCACTACAACATCAACAACCACTACACCAACACCACCATGACCTTTGCAACATCCACCATCCTAACAACCACCACCACAACCATCCTAGCAACAACTATCACCAACATCTAGACGTTATTCACAACTACCACCATCGTGACATAAAGAGATAAGATTACTACCACAACTACGGCTACCACTGCAACCACAACAATCCTAGCAACCACCCTCACCACCACCTAAGAACAACCAACCAATTAGACATTACCGTTTATAACCAGACAAAATCACCACCACCACAATTACTACTACTATTACCACCACCACCACCACAACTACTACTACTACTTGGCACTTTATTTTCCGTGGCTCAAAGGAAGAATTGCATACCACTACAGCCCTACATCCTTTCCACAGCACTTCATCAATATTATCATATCTTGGTGTTCAATCTCTGTTATAACTCGAAA
This sequence comes from Coenobita brevimanus, assembly GCF_032717465.1. Lineage (NCBI taxonomy): Eukaryota > Metazoa > Arthropoda > Malacostraca > Decapoda > Coenobitidae > Coenobita > Coenobita brevimanus. The sequence goes on along the minus strand of NC_136957.1, from coordinate 36,751,883 downwards.
GTCAAGATGGAGATATAATTTTTTGCCTAAAGTGAACAGGGTATAGACGAAAGAGCAAAATCACCATCATAACTCCTATAGTGAAGGTTATTTGCACTTCAACCACTCATCTTCATCATCATCATCATCATCATCATCCCCTCTCCTCCTCCTCAACATCATCATCATCATCGTCATCATTATCACCATCATCATTACCATCCCCTATCCTACTCTTCTTTCTCATCATCATCATCCCCTCTCCTCATCATCATCATCATCATCATGAACTCTTTTCCCGTCTAAGGATGGGGTGAGGTAGAATCCAGAAGTACAAAAAAAAAAAAAAAAAAAAAGGAAGGAAGGAAGGAAGGAAGGAAGGAAGGAAGGACAGAGTGAAAGAAAAATGGTAGGAGGAGAAATGGGAAAAGTCTGCCAGTACCACAAAACACACACACACACACACACACACACACACACACACACACACACACACACACACACACACACACACACACACACACACCATCACCATCACCACCACAACCACCACCACCTCAACAATCAACCCTCACTCCCACACCACCCCCGCCCTGATAAGACCGATAAGGGAACTGATAAAGATACCATTATGTTTAGTATTCAACCCCCTCACCTACCACGTATATCTATTCTGTATCTATCAGCCCATATGGGGGGGGGGTTCACTAAAGACTCAGCACACGTATGCATAAAATTTCTTAAGATAGACCGCTTGGGTATTCTTGAACTTTCACTTATGCAGTTATGATACAACAAAACTAGTCATTTATTTTATTTATTTATTTATTTATTTATCTATCTATCTATCAACCTACCTATCTATCTAATTATCTATCTATCTATCCATTTATCTACCTACCTACCTATTTACCTATCTATCTACCTACCTACCTATCTATCTATCTAAATTTATGACGAGATAAACACGACATACAAAATTATTCAAGTTGACATTTAAACACTATACAGAGTTGTTTATTGTAAAGATTTGTCAAGAGCCTTTCCTCGATGGAAGAGTGACGGCCGGAATTAAACATCCCTGATGCTGGCCAAGTACGAAATCAGGAAGGGATGTCAGACGAAGGGTTATACAGACAATGGTTAAATTAGAGTCTGTTATCGATAGGAAACGGTTGCGGAGTGACGGCCGGAGTTAATCCTCCCTGATGCTGGCAAAGTACGGAATCAAGGAGGGATGCCAGTAATAAAAAAAAAAAAGTGCAAGTCGAGGTGTTATAGTACAATGGTTGCAATAGTCATGTTATCGGCAGGAAATGGCAGAGGAGTGACAGACATAATTAAACTTCCCTGATGCTAGCAAAGTACCAAATCAGGAAAGGATGCCAGTAAAAAAATATATATATATATATACAAGTTGAAAAGGTTATAGGCTACTGACTGGTTAAAATATTGTATGTTGTCGGTAGAAAATGGTAGCGAGCCAACGTATGCTTATGATAGGACATACTACCAACACACACCCTCAATATACACATCATTTAGGTTTGATTCCCAAGTTAGAGAAAAAAGGGTTGTGTCTATAACCACCACCACCACCACCACCGCCACCACCACTACCACCACCACCACGAACAACACCACCACCACCACCACCAACACCACCACCACCACCACAACAACAACAACACCACAACAACAATAACAATGGCGACAGAAGCAATAATATAAGTTATTTAAAGACCAGCTTATCTCAGAGTAATAATTACCTCAGTTGCTAGGTTGACTAAGCAACACGTGACTACCCCTCCCCTTCCCTCCCTGCCCCTCTCCCTCCTCTCCTCCCTACCCCTCCCCTCCCCTCTTCTATCCTGTCCTCTCCTCCTCCTCCCCAATCCTTCCCACCCTCTCACCCCACACTATCTCTTCCCAGGTCTCCTCAACTCTTCAACCCTTCCTCCCTCCTCCTCCTCCTCCTCAACCCTTTCTACCCCCTACTCACTCTTCCCCCTCTCTCCTTCCCCAGTCTCCCCAACTTTCTATCCCCCCTCCACCCCCTTCTTCATCCCTTACCATCCACTCCTAAATTCTCTCCACCTTCTCTGTTATATTTCTTCCTCTGTCTTCTCAAATTTTCAAGACATACCATCCCCTTCCTTCTCACCTAAGTCTGTACTGTCTCCCCAACACCAAACCCTCCCATAAACAAAAATAAATGAATAAATAAACAAAATAAACAGTCACTGCATACACATCAGGATAAGTTGCACCACACAGGCGTCACGATATATATTTTCAATGCTCCCTTGAGACACACACAGTCGGTAGGACCATATTAGGTGCCGGCCCTCGTATTTTCAAGCCTCAGTGCCCCTCTACGTCCACACGCTCTATGTAACAGGCGGGAATCTCATGCTAAGGCTCCAGTCAATAGTTCCTTTACAATACAGGAGCGGCGAATGTATATACAGTTGAGACTGCAAAGTATGTATGATTCATTACTTGCAAACTCCACCTACTTACCTATCAATCAATCTATCAGTCTACCTATCTGTCTATCTATCTAACTATTTACCTACCTACCTACCAATCAATCTACCTACCTACCTACCTATCTATATACCAATCTATCTACCCTCCAAACGGTAATGAACAGTCATCTACAGGGCTTTTGATCAACGCCACTCCTAAGTTAATAAAGGCAGCTACACAAACCCCTTCCCCTTTCTTCCCCATTAAAGTTGGAATACAAAAAAAAATCTGGAATATAAGGCGTGGACAAAGCTTCCTATTATCGTCCCTATTATTATCCATCTGTGGGTGATAGTATGTACTGTACAGTACTTTTGAACACTACGTCTCGTTCAAATATATATTACTCCACGGATCAGAGAGGCAGTAAAGGGGAAGAGACTTTTGCAAGTGACTGTATCTCCCAACGGCGAAGATAACCTTGTGCTAAATCGGTAATAATAATAATAATAATAATAACAATAATAATAATAATAATAACAACAATAATAATAATAACAGCAACTAATGGTGGTGGTGGTGGTGGTGGTGGTGGTGGTGGTGGTGGTGGTGGTGGTGATGATGATGATGATGATGATGATGATGATGATGATGATAGGAGTACTAGCAGTAATGGTAGTGCTGGAGGTTGTGATGATAGTTAATGGTAGGGTAGTATTGATGATAATACTAGCAGAGGTGTGTGTGTGTGTGTGTGTGTGTGTGTGTGTGTGTGTGTGTGTGTGTGTGTGTGTGTGTGTGTGTGTGTGTGTGTGTGTGTGTGTGTGTGTGTGTGTGTGTGTGTGTGTGTGTGTGTGTGTGTGTGTGTGTGTGTGTGTGTGTGTGTGTGTGTGTGTGTGTGTGTGTGTGTGTGTGTGTGTGTGGTGATGCTCCAACATTCTATACTGCATCTCAAGTTACCATCCCACCACCCTTGTGCAACACCCACCCTCACAACCCACATTCTCTCTCTCTCTCTCTCTAATATTCTCAGCCTCCAGTCAATAACATAACCTTCACCCTCTTTCTCTCTCTCTCTCTATCATTACACCTCTTCACTCTTTCCTCAACTTCACCCTTACTAAACTCTCTCACGCTACCCTCACCCTCCAAACCCACATCTTCACCCTTCACCTTCGCTCTATACATTCCTTCACTCTTATTACATCATATCTTCACCCTGCTCCCTCACACCCTACTTCATTCTCAAACTTTTCCCACCCTCACCCTTCCCACTCTCTCCCCACCCCAACTCACCCTTATTTCCCCTCACCCTCATCTTAAACCCCCTACCTCCGACATCTTCCCCCTCCCCTCACCTTATACTTTCACTCCCCTCCTCTATTCTCAACCTTATTCTGCTCCCACCTTCACCTTTCACCTCTACCCATGATTCACACCTTACCCCATCCACATTCTCACATTCATATCATCTCCAATAATTACTTACCTCCTTCCCCATACTCCCCTCTTCCCTTCCCTCCCCTCCCTTCCCTTCTCAATCCTCACTCTCCTCATTTCACCCCTACCTATTACTTCCCTTCTCCCCCATTCCCCCTCTCTACCTTCCCCTTCTCCACACAACAGCCCCCATCCTATTCTCCCCCATCCCAACCCTCCCTTTACACTTCATTCTCATCTCTACTCCTCTTCCCCTTCCTCTCTCTCTCCTCCCCTTTCCTGCTCTCTCCCTCCCCCAGCCCCGTTCTCACCCTCATTTCATCTCCACACCCCCAACACCCCCTCCCCCTTCCCCACACTCATTCTCCACCCAACCCCACCCTTCCCTTTTGACTTCCCCATTTCATTTTCCCCTCTACCCTCTCCCCTTTCATCCTCCCTTCTCCCCCTCCTTCTCCCTGCCCTCTCTCCCCTCCACCCCAATCTCACCCTCACCCCCACATCCACGTTGCAACACAAATTAAATACCCACGTTACCTTTTTTTGCAATTACTCTTACTTGCACTGCCATTGCAACTTCCACCTGTGCATTTTTCCTGTCTATCTGCCTATCTATCTCCCTACTCCCTATCTACCAGTTTATCTATCTGGCCATCTATTTCCCTATCTATCTATCTATCTACTTACCTGTCTGTTATCTATCTCTAACTTACCTTCATTTCCTCCCCATCCACCTTCATTATCACTCTACGTCCACAGAAATCATCACCCTCACCCCATCCTCCCTCCTCCCCCATCACTTCCCTCCCCCATTCACCCTTCACTCCCTCTCCATCCCCCACCCACCTGCTTCACTTCCCTCCCTTCCCCTCTCCCCCTCACCTCCCATCCCCACCCTCCCTTCCTCCATCCTCCCTGACCCATTCTTCCCCTCCTCTCCCCACCCCCATTTTCATTCTCATTTCATCCCCACTCAACCATCCCCCATTCTTCCTCCCCCCTCTCCTCCCCTACCCCCATTCTCCCCCACCCACGTTGCAACACACACTAATATACCCACATTAACTACGCTTACCTGTAATGCAAATTTGAAAGTACCACCTGTCTATCTATTTATCTGTCTACCTACCTACCTATCCATCCATCTATTTGTCTGTCTATTATCCTACCTACCTACCTATCTATCTATCTATCTATTCACATACTGAGATGTCTGTGTATCTATCACTCACTTATTCACTCTTCTTATCTACCTATCTACCCATCTATTTACATACCTGTTCGTGTATCAATAACTCACACAGTCACTATGCTCATCTATCTATCTATTTATCTATCCATCTATCTATCTATTTACATACCTGTCTATCTACCACTCACCTAGCATCATGACTCACTACCCTCCCACCTTCAGTATCACCTCCACAGTTACCACACCTTTCAATCACCATTACCTGGAAAGAAAAGAAAAAAAGACTTAATTAACATCCAAAACACTTATTTCATTCTTATATACAGAAAAATATATATAAATTCTCTTAAGTAAAAAAATAGGTATCAATTTCTCACGTATTTTCCACATGATTTTCGTAACTAATGACGTGGTTTGTGATTCTCTCTCTCTCTCTCTCTCTCTCTCTCTCTCTCATATTATCTTAAGCAGTTTCCAGGCAATAATTTTTTGTATCTGCAATACTCTCTCTCTCTCTCTCTCCCTCTCTCTCTCCTCGTTCACTTCTTTATTATGAAGCTTATTGAGTCTTACAATTAGACTCTTTTCATTATTTTCTATCCATTTTAACTTGATTCTCTTCCTTTTGCAGCCCCTCTCTCTCTCTCTCTCTCTCTCTCTCTCTCTACTTTCATTTACCCACGGCCTGACTACCAGACTGAAAATGCCAACCAGACAAGCCCTGACTTAACCCAATCAGATGAAAGGATGGATTAATACGACGTCAGGTATACAAATCCATACTAATCCCAGGGTGAACTGACAGATTAATCCTCTCTAGCAGAATAAAATCGCCTAGAATCACCTGGGAAAAGAAAACTAGACTTGTCTCAACCATTACAAGAGTGATTCCAAACTTCTTTTCTCCGTTGCTGCATTTTGCCCACTACAATAATAGACAGGGTAAGTAGCTAGGGTTGGGATGATGATGATGATGATGATGATGAAACACTTAGATGTCTCTGTTGATGATGATGATGATGATGATGATGAAACACTTAGATGTCTCTGTTGAT